>NW_004444079.1:6407317-6431177 GCF_000243295.1 Trichechus manatus latirostris | reverse complement strand
TGAATTCTTCCAATTTTTTGTCTGTATTTTCCATGAATTTGTCTATTTTTTCCTTATTTTTGTCAGCTTTTTGCCTCAGCTCTTGGAGGATTCTGAGTATTAGAGATTTGAATTCCCTATGAGGTAGTTCTAGTGCCTTTTCTTCCACTGGAGAGTCATCTGGTGTTTTATTTTGGATGCGTACTGGAACCATCCTGTCCTGTTTTTGTAAATGTTTTGGTAGTGTCTGCTCTCTTCGGGGCATTCAGTACTTATTTGTCTTGTTTACTGATGGTAGATTTGTTTGTTTCATCTCTCTTTTTTTTTTTTTAATTTGGCTATGTCTGAACAGGCGGGCTGTGTGTTCTTTGTTGTTTGCTCGTCTGTGGGCTCAATACTTTTCACCTCCTTCTCCAATTGGCAGGGTCAGTCACTCAGATATGGTACAGGAGGGCAGGTCTAGCTGAAGAGGAGTTACTGGGATGGGTTG
The DNA here is from genome assembly GCF_000243295.1 of Trichechus manatus latirostris. Classification (NCBI taxonomy): domain Eukaryota; kingdom Metazoa; phylum Chordata; class Mammalia; order Sirenia; family Trichechidae; genus Trichechus; species Trichechus manatus. Next base: position 6,430,708 of record NW_004444079.1, on the reverse strand, counting down.
TTTGTGGCACTTACTACAGTCACCAGGGCAGGTCGGTAATCAGTGCAGGGCAGGTTCCAGTAGGCCATGCCTGTGCTGCTTGGTGGTGTGATGTTAAGCGCACAGTGCAGGTAGGCAGGATGTAGCAGGGAGATTGTTATGTGTGGAGCTAAGATGGATATGGGAGAGAGGAGAGAGGAACAGGGCCAAAAACACACAAACAAACAAAAAAGAATGCTAGGGGAGCTTGCCATTGGAGTGAAGAGATGAGAGACTATGAAATGGAGAAAAACAAAAAGGGGAAGAGGAAGGAAAAAAAGAAAAGAAAAGAATGAGTAAATAAAAATTGGAAAGGGAAAAGAACAGCAAAGTTCCCAGGGATCCCACCGTTGTGGCTATGAGGTCTGGGGAAGTTGGTCTCAGGTGTTGCAGTACAGCCTGGCTAGAAGGTGTAGAGGTATACAACACCAGGTATTCAGGGAATAGAAAGAGAAGGAAGGTGTAGAGAGACGAGAAACTGAGTAATGAAGAAAGACAAAAAGGGAAAAAGGGGAAAAGAATACAAAACAAATTAAAAAAAAAAAAAGAACAAGAAAAGCCCCCAAAAGAACAGAAAAAAAAAAAATAACGAAAAAAGGAATGCCCTCTGGGATCCCTCTGCACGTCTGTGCAAGCCGAGGGGGTAGGTTCCAAGCCACGCAGCACTGCCTGGCCAGAATGGGCTCCCAACTCAAGAAAAGGAAAAGAAAACAAACAAACAATTCAAAACAAACAAACGAACAAAAGCCCCGGGATCCCACCAGCGCAGCAGCCCAGACCGGAATCAGCTCCACACTCGAATGGAGCTCTGCAGCCCCTCAGGAAGAAGCAAAGATGGCGCACGGAGCAGGTATTTGAGCGAAAGGAGGGGGAGGTGGTGAGAGGTAAGGAAGAAATCAAAAGAAGCAGAAAAAAAGCAACACCAGCAGCCAACAAATGGCACTCAGAGAGCTGGCCCGTTCGGGTGGGTGGAATCGAAGCAGCTGGTGCTTCCCAGGCAAGAGATTGTGGCCGCGGGAAGCAGAGGAGGCAGAGTCAGGGTGAAGAAGGGTGGGGGGTGGGAAAGCGTATATCGCAAATTACCAGTTGTTTTGTCTCCTGCTGGAAGCTCTGTGAAGCTGCTTGCTCATACCCCCAGTTTGCTGGTCTCCGATAGGAGTCCAAGATGGCGGATCCGTGCTGCGTTAGCTGATAGAGGACCTCTGCATGAATCTCTCCTCGCTCTCCATTCTCTGTCAGTTTTCTCACTCCATTTGGTGCTTGGCTGAGTTCTTTATCTCTTCATTTGATGTTTTAGGGTTTCAGGATTGTTGTTTCTCTGTTCGGCTTAGTTTTTCGGATCTTTGCTGTGGAGGGACGGCGTGGTGCTTCTGCCTAGAGCGCCATTTTGCTGGAAGTCTCTTATCAACGCATCTTGATTGCATGCTTGATCGATTTCAGACTGCAGAAGTTGGTAATACTCTTTAATTTCTTTGTCTTTGGCATTAGTGTTTGGTGTGTAAATTTGAATAATATTTGTATTAACTGGTTTTCCTTGTAGGTGTATGGATATTATTCTATCACTGACAGTATTGTACTTTAGGATAGATCTTGAAATGTTCTTTTGATGATGAATCCAACCTCATTTGTCTTCAATTTATCATTTCTGGCATAGCGGACCATATGATATTCCAATTCAAAATGGCCGATACCAGTCCGTTTCAGCTCACCAATGCCTAAGATATCAATCTTTATGCATTCCATTTCATTTTTGATGACTTCCAATTTTCCTAGATTCTTACTTAGTACATTCCACATTCCAACTATTAATGGATGTTTGAAGCTATTTCTTCTCATTTTGAGTTGTGTCACATCAGCAAAGGAAAGTCCTGAAAGCTTTACTCCATCCATGTCATTAAGGTCGACTGTACTTTGAGGAGGCAGCTCTTCCCAAGTTGTATTTTGAGTGCCTTCCTACCTGAGGGGCTCATCTTCTGGCACTATATCAGATAATGTTCTGCTGATATTTTTCACTGGCCACTTCTTTTAGAAGTGGATTGCCAGGTCCTTCTTCCTCGTCTGTCTTAGTCTGGAAGCTCCACTGAAACATCACAGCAACATGAGGCCACCACAGGACGACAAACTGAGATGAGTGGTGGGCCCTTGAAGGTGATAAATTCCGTGGTGTTTTTGAGGATACCAACCTTGTCAACAGACAAAGATAAAGAGGTCTGTGTTCTGGAGGAGGAGGTTAAGAAATCTGAGAGTTTATGTCAAATTTGATGATTCCTTTATTCATCCCATGATTCATGCATTGATTCTTTCATATAGTGGCTGCTAGATTGATGATTAATTTTGTGTATTCATTGAATAAACACCACTGGATTTCCTTATCTGAGTTCTTACCCAGAAAATCCAGCTGAATTTTTCTCTTCCTTCCACTTTCTCTTTTCTTGGTTTCCTTCCAAAGCAATTAAGAGGAAGTAGAGAGCAAGGAGGGGGACAGATGTCAAATCTAATTCCTTTGGGATGCAAACCCTTCCCAGTGCCAGTCTCCAGAGAAAGAGAGGGCCTTGAACATGGACAGAGAGAGAGAGAGAGGGAGAGAGATGGAAGAATCTTCTTGGATCCTGAATTCCTCTCCTTTCCTTTGTTTTCTTCTTCTCCTGTCCTCTCGGTGTTCCCTTATTGTTCCTTTGTTCCCAGCCTTGGGGTGGGTAGCTTGGTGGGATCAGTACTCAGTTTGCCCCCTGGGTCTTCTGGACCTGCTATCCTGCCTCCTTCCTCAGCAAATCCAGGGAGTCGGAAGCATCTGGTACTCCTGTCTCCTGAGAGCCTTTTTAATATTATTTCATTTCTTTTAACCTTTATTAAGACAAACACTGAGCAGAGAACACTCTATACTCCCACCAGAGACACTCTCCATTTCGATATTAAAAAACAAAACAAAACAAAACCTAAATCCACCCAACCTGAGGCCCAGAGGAGAGAGAGAGGAGAGAAAAAAAAAAGAAAAAGAAATATCCTAGAGATATTTTTACCTTCAAAGATCCATCACTCATTACTGCATATCACAGACACGTCTACAATCTCATCTTCTTACAATTCTCTGTGAAATAAGTGTAAATGGAAAATAATACCCCATTTTGAAAGTTCAAAAAAATGTCTTTATCCACCAAATGTAGCCCCAGCTGTCTCATTTTCAGAAACAAAGCCTGATTTTAAATAGCAGCTCATCACCCAAATAAACACCGGCAGCTCTATCCAGCTCCACACGGCAGAGCTGCCATCGTACACCCAAGTAGTCACCCATCTCCCAGTCAACATGGGACAGACCAAACACCCATGGGGTCTCGGGGGTCCCTCCCTCTGAGGCTGGAGCAGTGGTATCAGTACTAGTTGCCACTGAGTTTATTCCAACTCATGGCGACCCCATGTGTGTCAGAGTAGAACTGTACTCACAGGGTTTTCAACGGCTGATTTTTCGGAACTAGATCACCAGGCCTTTCTTCCAAGGTGCCTCTGGGTAGACTGGAACCTCCAACCTTAGGTTAGCAGCCAAGCGTGTTAACCGTTTGCGTCACCCAGAGACTCTGTAAACGTTTAGAGCCGTTTTTCTCTCACTCCTTGGGGAGAGAGTCTCCTAGATTACAAGCCCCCCTCCCATAGCCTGTCCCACTCCAGACTACACCATGCGCACCCTGTCATCCCTAGCATGGGAAGAGGAAGCAAAGAGAAGTTTCCTCTCTCTGGAGCCAGCACACAATTTCCATTTCGATAGACAATTGATATGTAACAGTAGACTCGTTTCTCCTTCCTGAGTGGAAAGTGCTGTTAGAAGCACACCGATGAGTAAGGGTTGAATCCCCTTTCACTAACTAGCTCTATGGCACTGAGCTAACACCTGAGACTCTCAGCTCCTTGCTTTCTCCCAGGTTCATATATCTTACTGCCTGGATATCTGATAGGAATTTCAAACAGCATGTCCCAAACCAAACGCCTGCTCTTCCCTTTCCTCCAGTCTTCTCCATCTCAGTTTAAAACAGTTTCGTCTGTCCAGCTGCTCAAGTTTAAATACGTACAACCTTGACGCCTCTCTTTTTCTTACACTCCACATCTGAACTGATGGCAAAATCTGTTGGTTCCACCTGCAGGTTTAGGCAGAGCCTGACCCACTCGTCCATCACTACATCATCACTGCCCAGTCCCAGACCACTGACATTACTCCTAACTGCTCCGCCCTCACCCTGATTCAGCAGCGTAGTATCTGGAGCCAACTGGCTTACATTAAACACCTGGCTCTGTCACTTACTAGCTGTGTGACTTAGGCAAATCACTTACAGCCTCTCCGTGCCTTCATTTCCTCATCTGTATACTGGGAACAATAATAGAATATACCTCATGAGGTTGTTGTGAGGATTAAATAAGTTAATATGTATGAAGAACTTAAAACAGTGCCTTGGCATATAGTAAATGCTATGTAAGTATTGGGGTAGTGTAAATGGTTAACATGCTCAGCTGCTAACAGAAAGGTTGGAAGTTCGAGTCCAACCAGACATGCCTCAGAAGAAAGGCCTAGTGATCTACTTCTGAAAAATCAGCCATTGAAAACCCTATGGAGCACAATTCTACTCTGACACACATGGGCTCGCCATGAAATGGAGTCGACTTGATGGTAACTGATTACATAAGCATTAGCCTGTATTATTGTTGAGAGTCTTCTCAATACAACTCCAGAGAGATTCTGTTTCATTATGAATCAGACCATGTTACTCCTCTTTTCATAACCTTCCAGTACCTTCCTCAGGATAAAATCCAAAGTCCTTTCCTGCAAGGCCCTACAAGAGCTGACCTCCTGTACCTCCCCCTTTTTTTATTTGGTTCCAGCCACACGAGCCTCCTTGCCTTCCTAGGCACACACTAGGCAATTTCTACCTCAGGGCCTTTTCACTTGCTATCTCTTCTGCCTGGAACATTCTCTCTTCTTTCTTACCTCCTTCAGTTCTCTGTTCACATACCACCTTCTCAGCGAGTCATTTCTGACCACCTATTTATAATTAAACCCAAATACTCTCCACTCCTTTTTTCACTTTATTTTTCACCATAGCACTTACATCACCATCTAATATAATATATATTTTATTTATTTGTTTCATTTACTATCTGCCTCTTCCTATTAGGCTGTAAGCTCCATGAGTGTAAGATTTTTTTGTCTGTTTATTCATTAATATAATACCAGCATTAGAATAGTGCCTGGCACATAATAGACACTCCATAACTATTTGTTGGATGGATGAATATAAATAGAGGCAGTTACACCTGATGATCTAGAAGATCTCTCCTTTCAGGTTAACCTTCTATGATTGTTTCATGTATCTTCCTACCTGTGTAGTAGGTATGTTTGCAGTTATACCCACTAAAGAGGTCAAATGATTCTACCAGAACCATAGAAAAACTGGTAGCAGAGCCAGTACAGTACCCGGATCTTATAACGCCTACTTCATTCCTCTTCTCTCCACTTTGAGCCTTCTGCTTAGCATTGGATTTGATGCAGGCATGCATGCTAAACGAATGAATGGATGAACACATGAAATTCCCCCTCCTCTTTGGGAAGTGGGCAGGGGATGGTACAACTAGCCTGGTCTGAGAAGCCTTTAGTCTGTTTTGACAAGCGTGAGGCTGACACCAGGATCAGCCAGGTAGGAAGGTCCATCCGTGCTTGTGCTTGGCCATGAATCACCCCTGATGATTCAGGAACTGGGAGGCCTGTCAGAGGAGTTTCAGATGGAATTGATGTATCAGGGTGTTGCTCTCTCCAAGTAGTTTATCAGAAGTGACACTGAGGGAGATTGACAGGCAGCCAGTGGACAAATAGGCAGATCACAGGCTCACAGAGACACCCGGTGGCACTTGTTGTGAGGAGACTCAAGGCAAACCTCCAGAGAGGTCTCTGCAGAGCATGGCTGGCAGGGCCCTTGTGAGAGGTGGGTATACGGAGTTTAGGGGTAAAAACAGGAGTGACCCAGCCTCGGGGTTTCACAGGCCACTTGGGGTGGGGAACACTCTTATTTCTTTTCTTTAGCTTTCTTTCTTTTCTCTTTTGCCATCTTAAAGAGCCACATCAACCCTGATAAGGTCCTCGCCAGAGACCCATAGGATGTATAGACACTGTAGATTGGCCAGAAATCAGCCTGCCATTAGGCGAAGGATATGGGGACCATTATGTCTTCTCAGGAAACCCTGGTGGTGTAGTGGTTAAGAGCTGCGGCTGCTAACCAAAAGGTCAGCAGTTTGAATCCACCAGGCGCTCCTTGGAAACCCTATGGGGCAGTTCTACTCTGTCCTATATAGTCAATTAAGAGTTGGAATCGACTCGACAGCAAGGATTTTTTTTTTTTTTAATGTCTTCTCAAAGGATCCCTGGTGGTGCAATGATTAACCACTCGGCTGCTAACAGAAAGATTGGCAGTTCGAACACACCCCATGGCTCCATGGGAGAAAGACCTGGCCATCTGCTCCTGTAAAGATTATAGCCTAGGAAACCCTATGGGGGAAGTTCTGCTCCATCACATGGGGTTGCTATCAGTCAAAAATCGACTCAAAAGCACCTAACAACAACAATAATGTCTTCACAGATCTGTACAAACTTGCCTTCCAGCTCTTGCCGGCACAATCGTAACGGCTAACGTTTATTGAGTGTTTCCTTCATGTTAAGCCCCTTTACGTGCATTAGCTTGTTTAACCTTCTCAATAGTCAAAAGCTGGACAATAAATAAGGAAGACTGAAGAAGAATTGATGCTTTTAAATTATGGTGTTGGCGAAGAATATTGAACATACCATGGACTTTCAGGAGAATGAACAAATATGTCTCGGAAGAAGTACAGCCAGAATGCTCCTTAGAAGTGAGGATGGTGAGACTCTGTCTCACATACTTTGGACATGTTATCGGAGGGATCAGTCTCTGGAGAAAGACATCATGCTTGGTAAAGCAGAGGGTCAGCAAAAAAAAGAGGAAGATCCTTAACGAGATTGATTGACGCAGTGGCTGCAATGATGGGCTCAAACAAAGCAGTGAATGTGAGGATGGGGCAGGACTGGACAGTGTTTTGTTCTATTGTACATAGGGTTGCTATGAGTCAGAACCAGGTCAATGGCCTCTAACAACAAGAACAACAACATTATATTCCCCATATTTTAGTTGAAGAAATGAGACTCTAAAGGTTAAATTATTTGCTTGGGGTCATATGGCTAGGCAGTGGCTGAACCAGGGTTGCAATCCAGGTGTTTGTGACTCAAGACCTCATTCTTAACCCCTCATCTTTATTTCATGGAAGGTCAGAACCAGAGCCTCATTCCACCACTCATCACGATCTTCAAAGCCCACCGTCAGATACTTTTCATTTCTCCCAACACAGATGTGCTACTTAACCCAAACCCATATTCCTTCCAGTTCTTGTGAGTTTCTCAAAAGTCTTTTTGTCCTTGTGTCTCAGAGCTGAGCCTAGTGCCTAGCGCATAATCAGAGTTCAAAAAAAAAAAAAAAAAAGTCTGTAGAATAAAGGAATGACTTGCTTACACCCTGTGATGGTTAATTTTATGTGTCAACTTGACTAAGTTATGGCGCCCTGTTGTTTGGTCAAACACTAGTCTTGATGTTGCTGTGATGTTATTTTGTAGATGTGACTAACATTTACAATCAGTTGACTCTAAGTAAAGGAGATGACCCTTGATAATGTGAGTGGAGCTCATCCAATCAGTTGAAGGCTTTAAGAGCAAAAACTGAGGTTTCCAAGAGGAGAAAGAATCCTGCCTCAAGGTGATAACATATATAGACTGCCAGGGTTTCCAGCCTGTTGCCTGACCTATGGGTTTTGGACTTGCCAAGCCCCACAATTCCATGAGTCAATTCCTTAAATTAAATCAATCAATCTCCCTCTCTCGAAACCTGTTGCCAACGAGTCAATTTCAACTCCTTGCGACATTACAGAATAGAGCACAACTGCCTCATAGGGTTTCCAAGGAGCAGCTGGTAGATTCCAACTGCCAATCTTTTGGTTAGCGGTCGAACGCTTAACCGCTGCACCATCAGGGCTCCCCCAACTCATGGCGCCCAGGAGGGCAGTGGTGGCTGCAGCCACACATATATATGTATATATATGCGTGTGTGTGTGTGTGTGTATGTGTGTGTGTGTGTATCCACACAGGTGAGACTGACACCGAGCCCAGCCAGGTAGGAAGGTCCATCCATTTTTGTGCTTAGCCATGAATCACACCCAATGTCAGGAGCTGGGAGGCCTGTCAAGGGAATCTCAGATGGAATTGATGGAATAAATACATTATTGGTTCAGCTTCTCTGGAGCAGGCTGACTAATACGTACCCTGTCTCTGTGACTTTCACTTATCTTCCCCCATCCCTAATTTGTCTCCATGCCTGTTCTTCAATCCACATCTGTCCCTACTTGTAAAGCCTAATTTAAAAATTCATTTTCTTCTGTTTGCTATGAGCGTATCTTGGTGCAAAATTCAAGTGGGAGAGGGGGCTTGACAGAGTATAACAAGAGCCTTAGAAATATGTTTATCCTTTGACTCACTAATTTTATTTCTAGGAATTTATCCTAAAGACATAATCATACATGTACATGAAGAGCTACGTACCAGGATGTTCACTGCAGCATTATTTAAGGTGGCACAAAACTGGAAATCACCTAAATGCCCAGTAACAGAGGATTGGTGAAATAATACACATTCTATTTCACATCCATACAAAGGAATAGTCAGTAGTCATTAAAAATAATGAAGATATATATCTATCGACATACAAAATCAAGTGAAAAGAGGTTATAAAACAGTACATGCAGAATAATTTGATTTTTATTAAAATTATATGAGTATAAATATATGTATTGAAAAAAGTCTGGAAGGATATATATCAGGTTGTAGACAATGATTATCTTTAGATAGGGATTATGAGTGATTTTTTATTTTACTTTTTGCTCATACATTTTCTAGTTTTCTTCAAAGAATATGTGTTTATTATGTAACGTTTAAAAGAAAGAAAAATGCATGTTGTCTAAGAAGTATTCCCTGATTACCTCTTACCTCCCTTGTTGCTGTTAGGTGCTGTCAAGTTGATTTTGACTCACAGCAACCCCATGTGACAGAGTATACCGGCCCGATAGGTCTGCAGGTGTAATCTTTACGGGAGCAGATTACCAGGTCTCTTCTCCTTAGGAGCTGCTGGTGGGTTCAAACTGCCAACATGTTGGTCAGCAGTCTAGTGCTTAACCATTGCACCACCAGAGCTCCAAAAGCCAAACCAAACCTGTTGCTGTCAGTTGATTTTGAATCATAGTGATCCTATAGGACAAGGTAGAACTGCCTCATAGATTTCCAAGGCTGTAATCTTTTTGAGGATAGGAGCCCTGGTGGTGCAGTGGTTAAGAGCTTGGCTGCCAACCAAAAGGTCGGCAGTTCGAGTCCGCCAGCCGTTCCTTAGAAACCCTGTGGGGCAGCTCTACTCTGTCCTCTGGGGTCTCGATGAGTTGGAATCGACTCGACGGCATCGGATTTGGTTTTTTTGTTTGTTTAATCTTTACGGAAGCAGACCATACCTTTTTTTTTCTTTTCCCATACAAAAATTTATACATACATTGTTATGTGACTCTAATTGCTCTTCTCATACTGTGACACCACACTGCTCCTTTCCACCCCTGATTCCCCATGTCCATTCCACCAGCTCCTAACCCTCTCTGCCTTCCCATCTCACCTCCGGACAGAAGCTGCCCGTTTAGTCTCTTGTATCTACTTGAGCTAAGAGGCACACTCCTCGTGAGTATCACTTTATGTCGCACAGTCCAGTCCAATCCCTGTCTCAAGAGTTGGCCTCAGAAATTGTTTTAGTTTTGGGCTGATAGAGAATCCAGGGGCCATGCTTTCTGGGGTACCTCCAGTCTCAGTCAGACCATTAAGAGCAGACCACATCCTTCTCCCTTGGAGCGGGTGGTGGGTTCGAACCACTGACCTTTTGGTTAAACAGCCATAGCTCTTAACCACTGCACCACCAGGGCTCCTTCTTTACTCCTCCCCAAATCTGATGGCTCCTTTTAACTTCTGTGTTGTTTTAGCACCTGTGTTGTATTGCATTAATTGTAAGGGACTAGCCTTGTTCTAGGAGCCCTGGTGACAGCAGTGGTTAAGTGTTCAACTGCTAACCGAGAGGTCGGCGGTTCGAACCCATCAGACACTCCGCATGAGAAAGATGTGGCAGTCTGCTTCCATAAAGATTACAGCCTTGGAAACCCTATGGGGGCAGTTCGACTCTGTCCTACAGGGTTGTTATGAGTCAGAATTGACTCGACAGCAGTGGATTTTAGCATTGCTCTAAGGAACCCTGGTGGCACAATAGTTAAGTGTTTGGCTGCTAACTGAAAGGTCAGTGGTTTGAATCCACCAGCCATTCTGTCGGAGAAAAGACCTGGTGATCTGCTCCTGTAGAGATTACAAGGAAACCCTATGGGACAGATCTGCTCTGTCCTATAGGGTCGCTATGAGTTGGAATTGAAAATTGAGGGCATATGACAATAACAACAGCATTCTTCTCAAAGGTTTTGGTTTTCACTCCCCTTTATAAACTCCTTGAATGCTGGGGTCTTCTCTTCAATTTTTTTTTTTTTTTAATCTTCAGAATTTCGTCTAGGACTTTGTATATGTGAGTGCTTAATTTTTTTCTCCTCCCTCTCCTCATTATTTATTACTATAAGTAGAAAATGAAGACGGTTGAATTCACCTAGCCCTTGGGGAAGAAGTGGGAAGGAGCCAGTTCCCCAGGGCTGGGCAAAGGCCCAAATTATCCATGAAGTCAAAAGCAATAAATAATCTAGAGACCTCTGAGGTCAGGGCCCTGGCCTCCTCCGGCAGCCACCCTGACCTGCATAATGGGCCACAGGCAGTTATGATTCATGCAGGCGCCTTCTGGGCCCCTGCCAGCCTGGCCTGAGGAGTCTCCACAGTTGGAACTGGATAGGCCTGAAAGTAAGGCCCCCCAGGGACGGCCTGGGCCATGCTCTGGGGAGCTGGGCTGGCCAGAGGCCTGGAGGGGGTTCTTAGAATCAGGTCTGGAGACACATGGCCGCCTTGGCCTTCTTCTGTCTGTGCAGCTGGAGCCCCAGGGAGAAATCTACAGCCATTACCCAGCCAGACAGAGCAAAAAGAAATGAGTTTAAAGTACTAGAAGGAGGACTTAGATAATAATAATGTAGTGAGTGGCTTGGGCAGCAACTGTTGCAATAATATTATCTCTCATTTATACAGGACTTTACTGTGCACAAAATGCTTTCTCATATATTATCGTATTTGACCCTCACAACAACCCTGTGAAATAAACAGTCTTCACCTAGATTTTCAAACAAGAAAGCTGAAGCCCAGAGAAATTATTCAATTTACTGAAAGTCACACAGCTAAGTAAGGGGCCAGGTCATCTGACTTCACTATGCTAAAAGGAGATAGATCTACCTGAGTGAATGAGAGGACACCACCACTAAAGGATAAAGGAATTTCATAGATATGTTTTATGAATAAAGGAGCCCAGGTGGCTCAATGGTTAAGTGCTTGGCTGCTAACCTAAAGGCTGGCAGTTTGAACTCCCCAGCAGCAAAAGGCCTGGTGTTCTGCTCCCTTAAAGATTAAACCCGTTGCTGTCAAGTCGATTCTGACTCATAATGACCCTATAGGACAGACTAGAACTGCCCCATAGGGTTTCCAAGGCTATAATCTTTAAGGAAGCAGACTGCCACATCTTTATCCCACAGAGCCACTGGTGGGTTTGAACCGCCGACCTTTCCGTTAGCAGCTGAGTGCTTAACCACTGTGCCACCTTAGCCGAGGAAACCCTATGGGGCAGTTCTACTCTGTCATATAGAGTCACCGAGAGTTGGAATCAACTTGATGGCCACGAACAACAAAAACAGCAACCACAGCCACACTATGTTTGAATATAATTTGGACAGAGAATCTGAAATTTGGCCAGAGAATCTGAGGGGTAGGGATGGGGGGATAAAAAGATCTCTGAAGGTCCCAAGTTTGTGCCAGGGCAGCCGGGAAGGCAGAAGGGTCATGATCATTATTACGGGAGTGCAAACACGTACACTATAGACTTTACTCCTACTTTTAGACACCAGTGGATGAGGATGATGTATCAACAATATGATTCTCCACCCAGACACCAGAGACAAAGTCCCTGTGGTGACCTGTGTGAGGTCATGAGGGTATAAAGCAGTGGATATAGGGAACCGGGGTGCAGGAAGAATCAGACTGGTACGAGATCTCAGGAAATTAAAAAGAAGGACTCTGAGGTCGTCCTTGCTAGCCACACAGGTGGATGGCAGGAGTCCCGCTTGGGGAACACTAGCCAGGAAAATAGCTGCTCTGGCCTCGGTGAAAGGATGCATTCCAATGACCCATTTCATTGTCAGGAATGGCTCCAAAAGCAAAGGGCTGAGTGGATTTTCTCCTTGCCTAACCTTAAAGGTACAGCCATTCTTTCATTCCATAACAAATGAGGTGTTTGGGTTTTTGCAGGTCTCTCAGCTGCCAAAGTTGGTGCTCCTATCTCCCTCAGAATGATCCTGTCCTGTGACGTGGCTTGGTGGGCCTCTGCTCCTTAGCAATCTCACAAGGACCTGGATTTTGTGAGCCTCGGGAATGCAGCTGGCCAGGTGCAAGCCCTGGTCTGCATCATCTTTCCTCAGGTATGCGGGAGAATGGCACTTGCATGTCCTCCTTGGCTCTCTGTGCTTAAATAAACTTTGGCCAAGGAGCTTGTTTCGTTCAGGGTCCGGCCAGGAAAACAGAGACCACTCTCGGCACTTCAACAGAAATGATTTTATATAGGGGATTGGTTAAACTGAAGAAAGCAGTTATTACCTAGGTCTCAGTGAACAAAGAGAACAGCTTGGGCTTTTCAGACCTAGAGGCTCTGAGGCCTACAGAGCTGGGCCCTAGACCTTAGAGGAGTGGGTGCTGCCTGGCTGTGGCTGATACATCTGAAGCTTGAAGGAGGGTCCCCAAGGCTCAGAGCTCTGAGGTAAGGGTGTCACCCAGCTGCTGCTAGTATCTCAGGAGATTGGAGAAAAGGTTCTGCAGAGCCAGGATCATATTTCTAGGAAGGGGTCACTGCCTGCTGGTGTTGAGATCCCTGGGGGATGGGGGAAAGTACAATGAGGCTGGTTCTGAGGGAGCCACACAAAGCTGGAGACTGGACCCAACTACTGCCACTGGGGCCAAGAAATTATGTTGGCATGACACTGGCACAAACAACAAACAAATAAGGAGCAAGTTCTTTCCTCCTCCAGCTTTCCAGTCTCTCTCTCTCTCTCTCTCTCTCTCTCTCTCTCTCTCTCTCTCTCCCTCCCTAGCTCCCCCTATTGGCAGAACTAAGCAGGAGCCAGCTGGCAAACCAAAAAACCAGACCTAACCCATTGCCGTGGAGTTGATTCTGACTCATAGCGACCCTCTAGGACAGAGTAGAACTGCCCCATAGGGTTTCCAAAGGAGAAACGAATTTTGCAGTCCCAGTCCCAGCATCATAAAGCAGAACATAGAAAGATGGATTTGGAGATTTACAACCAGCCCTGAGCCTTATTCACAGAAAACATACTAATGGGCAAATATTTTCCAGACAGACATAAGGAAGCTCAGAAAGTAGTTTGGACTCACTTCTAGCCCATCCACTTGGCCAGCGCCTGGAGTCAACGTGTCTGATCTCCTAGTTCTTAGCTTTCTATGACAAGTCCTAGGGCTTTTATAAATTGCACTTTCTTTTTTTTTTTTAATCTGGGGAGGGCAAGTCTCTATCTTTATCCCTTTGGGGATCATCTTGATCTTTTGCCCCTTCCCCCAAACTGAACAAAGCTAACTTCTAAGTGATAGGAAAAAGGGAGATTCAAGTGTCAAACAATAATAGCAAGATATTATCAATGTAGGCCTGTGATTGTGTCATATAAAAAATAAAATACACACCAGTTAATCAAAGCACTCCAGACACTTTTAAGTAATCCCACTTTGGCTTTGCATAACTCCATATACTGCCGGTAGCACTCTTGTCTACCACCAGAGACCATAATATACATCAAAAATTCTCCTTTAAATTTATTTTCAGTAAAGATTGGTCTTTTGAACTACGGCAGAGGAGGCTTAAGGGTACAAAATCACTCTCGCCTTTTTCTCTTTCTTTTTCTGTCTCCCATGTCTTTCTCTTTGGTGGGGGCAGTGACTCTGGGGTGGGGGATGAGAATGGCAGTGGGTTCCACACATCTTGTTGAACCTTCTGTCCTTTGCATGGATCAGTTCCTCTCATCTGCCACTTGATTAAGACATTAAAGCAGGAAGGTGAAGGAAGGTTGAGCTGCAGCAAGAGGGAGTGAGAAAAAATTCCCCTCTACTCGCTTTGGAGACAGGCTCCAACTGCTGAACCCAAGGATGGCCTTGGGCTCCCCCAGCTGGGATGGTGCAACCTTAGTTCTTTCCAAGAACCCCAGATTTTGTGGAGTCCACAACAATGAACACGTAGGGGTACTGATGACAATGCTGAACCCTTCCTTGTTGCCGTCACCAATGGGACAGCCTTCCCAAATCACAGGGGGACTGTGGCAGGATAGTTTCTTATGAAAGACAATACATTTTAGCGGTTAAAGCTTAGTCCCAGATTTGAATCCTGAATTTACCACTTAATAGCTGCGTGACCTGATGTCAATTTTCATTCTAAGTAGAATGGGAATTGCCAGCTCACATACTCCACTGCCTTTCCCTGTCTCAAATTAAGAGTGCTTTAAGTGAAACCTATAGGGGGAAAGATGAGACTATATCCATAGACTCTTGGAGCTAGAAGGGATTTTAGATATCATCTGGTTCTGTCTCCCAGCTTTGGCAGACACCCTCAGTACCACCTCTGATGGGGGAGGTTGATAAGAGTAGTGATTTTTAAGTGATTTATATCTGCGCCCCCCCCACCCAAGAAATTTGTAACTGTTATCCAGGGCTTTGAACTGGTTCATTCTGGTTTGAACCCCTGCTGAGAATCTGCATTTCTAACCAGTTCCCAGGCGATGTTAATGCCGCAGATTAGGGACCAATTCTGAGCATCACCAGTAGAGCAGTACTTCTCAAAGTTGCTTAAATATAAGAATCACCTGAGAATCTTGTTAAAATGTAGATTCTGATTCAGTATATCTGGGGTGGAAATGCAGATCCTCATTCCTAACATTTCTGAGGTAGATCCAGGCAGGTGTTATTTTTCCATTTACTGAGGGTGAAATCAAAGCTGAGGGGAGAGTTGAATTTGCTCCTGAACAATTGCAATGGAGTCTCTTGTTTCCTCGTCTCTTGTCTTTTCTACAATACCGCACTGACTCCAAGGTAACCCAGTTTGTAGATCTGTTTATATTTTATTCCCTATTCAAGTTTCACTTAACTCTTTCCTATCATCTTGGACCTGGGAACTCCAGGTCAGCTATTTGAACCTCGTAGATCATGTCCCAGGAGTGCCCGGCTGGCACAGATGGTTAAGTGCTTGGCTACTGACTGAAAGGATGGTGGTTAGAATCCACTCAGAGGCGCCTTCAAAGAAAGGCCAGGTGATCAACTTCTGGGAAAAGGATAAAACAAAACAAACATTGCCGCTGAGTCGATTCTGATTCAAAAGCAACCCTACGGGACAGAGTAGAACTACCCCACAGGGTTTTTAAGGCTGTAAATGTTTATGCAAGCAGACTGTCACACCTTTCTCTCACCCGAGTGGCTAGTGTGTTCGAATTGCCCACCTTCTAATTAGCCGTCCAGCCCTTAACCACTGTGCCACCTGCAAACCCTACGGAGCACTATTGCAGTCTGACACACAGGGAGTTGCCATGAGTAGCAATCAACTCAGCGGAAACTGTTTTTTCGGTTTGTTTGTTTACGTCTCAGAGAAGGAAAGGTGCTGATTAGGCACTCTCAGATATGTGTGGGCAAAGAGACTAGAGAAGATTTCACAGTTTCATTAAGGCCACCATCGTTTTAGCTGAGAGATTCTTCCTAGCATCTGACCTAAATCCCTTTCACAACAAGAATAATTTCCTTCCCTCTTGTCCTGAGATGAGGGGGAACAGAGGGGACCTGCTGGCTGTCTATGCTATACCTGTAAGAGACAAAGTTGCCAGTCAACCGCCTTTGCCCATAGCTGAATCTCCCAATCCTGAGCTTCCATGGGGAAGAGAGGAGTCCATGGATAAGGGATTTTGCTCAGCTCATCATCTTTCTGGCAGCTGCCGCAGGGCCGTGAGTGCTCCAGGTGCCATCCCAAAGGCTTTCCCACCCGGGGTCCTCCCAAGTGTTGGGTGAAATTTAAGAAGATCAAGTTGCCTTCCATCTGCTGGTCTCAGGGGTCAGGCACCTCCAGATGGCGCAGGATGGGTGAGGGCAAAGAGCACAGGGAAGTATGTCAATTAGAACATCAGATGGGTCTAAGTAAGTACTGTTCTGCTCCCTGTCTGTGTCTTTCTTTTGATCTCCTGAGAGGAACACAGCACCACAATAAATACTCCAGCCTTATATAAATAAGCAGCAGCCTTCAACTGCCTCTGTCCTGCTTCCCGGATTCCAAAGAACAAAAACACAGGTGTATTCCCTAAAAAGGTGTCGAGGTTAGGGATTATAAAGAATATCCTACATTGAAGTTGAGGAGATGCTGGGATGAGCAGCCAAATAGTGTTAGAATGGAGTGGGAAAGGAGAGTAAGCACTATGGAATCTGCTTCCCTGGGGCTAGGAAGCATAGGAGAAACACTGGCTTCCAAGCAGTCTAGAGGTGGGGACAGATGAAACCATCTTAGTTGGATTTGAGAAGCCTCTGGAGCCTTATTTTCAGCTGCTCCAGCTGCACATTCCTGAAAAGCTGGCACTTGTGTAAGGCATCTCCCAAGTCAGACATGAGTCACGCCAGCTTATTTTATGTGCTGACCTCTTCCTGGGAAGGGGATCTGACACAGAACGCCACGTGCTGTGAAGCAACCACAGACGCGGGCCAAGGGAAACAGAAGCCCCCTACTGCTTCCCGACAACTTCCTTCCCAGAAGCCCAGTGTGAGCAGGGGTGGGAACAGCTGTCGGCACTCACACTCCTCTCCCTCACTGGGGTGGAAACAGTAGGACAGGCAGTGCCAACAGCTCTTGAGCCCCTCAAGGAGCCACTGAAGGCTGGGGCAAGGGAGCAGCAGGACAGAAGAGAAGGCCCTGTTTTTCCCTCTTTCTAGGGCTCTGGCCTGGGTCTTACAGTCCACACCAAATCGTCCTGAGAAGCTACTGCAGCCCCGTGGGTATAAATGGACAGAAGGAGTACGAAAGCTCATGCTCGTTTGGCCAACTGTCTTTAAGTCTTTTAATAATTCATATCCCCATTTCCATACACAGCCCCATTTATAGAGGGATCCCAGGGAAATCTTAAAAGCTTTCCTGATTGCACAGGCTCATCCAATAGCTTCATAAAATGTTCTTAACTGGGCCTCTCAGAATCAATGGCATCAATGCTTATGTAGAAAAACTAATAGTTCCAGCTGGTAGTCATTGAAAAGTCACTTAATATTTCTCAGTGCAAGGAGCTATACTTAATGGGACACGATTTTTTTTCCCCCTAAGCAGTTGGGAAAAGAAAAAAAACCCTTGACATCATATTAATAATGTCAAGTTTTATTGGCTGTCTCATTTGACATGATATTAAACTTTTCAGACTCTATCTCGACTGAGGTACAAGGTTGTTAAAATGTGGACAGATTGGAGCACTGCAAGAAGGTGGCAGGGAAGGAATTCCTGCCCAGGTGAGTAGACAGAGATGGGAAAGAGTGAGACATGGGTGTTAATAGACAAATCGTACTTTGAGGAAAAACTCTGAGTATGTCATCCCCTTCCCTGTGCTGTCTTCTTTCTGAGACTGATGGTTCAGACATCTCAGGGGAAGGATGGGTGTTCAAAACAATATGGTGCTGGGTT
Source organism: Trichechus manatus latirostris (assembly GCF_000243295.1). NCBI lineage: Eukaryota > Metazoa > Chordata > Mammalia > Sirenia > Trichechidae > Trichechus > Trichechus manatus. The sequence goes on along the minus strand of NW_004444079.1, from coordinate 6,412,694 downwards.
ACTCATTGCCCTCATAAGTCTAGTTCTCTGGATAAAAGAAAGTGAAAGCATCCAAGTTAAGCTATATTTCAGAGTCTGGAGAAACACAAGCACAGCTTTGCTCCCCAGTGTTTACTTGGGACAGGAAACTCCCTGGGTTTCTAATCATAACAACCAGCAATAATAATAGCTAACACATGGTGCTACCAAATGGCAGACACTGCTCTAAGTGCTTTACCATGTAACCCTTGTTGGGTTCTCACAAGTACTGCATGCGTTAGATGCTATTGTTGCCATCATCCTCCTCCTCTTAAGACAGGAAACGGAGGGAGAGAGAGATTATGTGATCTTCCCAATCTCCTGGCTAGGAAGTATGAGACCTAGGAATCAAATCCAAGCAGGCCGGAGATCTATGCATGTACCATGCTTTGATGCAATGGAAGTCGCTACGGAAATGCAAAGCGTCACATCCGCAAAGGCTAGGGACCACAGCCTGGCCCTTAGACCTCTCTTCCCCCTGGCATCCTGCCTCCTCCTGCCATCTTCACCATGGTGACCTGACATGAAAGCAAATAGGAGGTTTCCAACCTGCAGTCAGCACTGACTTCACCTGTCAGGCGCCAAACCACAAATAACATACTTTAAGCGAAGAACGCCCCAGCAACCCAATAATGCATGTCTAAAGCCGTTTTGATGTTGGAGAGATACAGTAATACTTTTATGCTTTGTTTAAAGAAATTGTTTCCAGCATATTTGTAGTGAAATGACTCCAAAGAGTTTATTTTGGATGATTGATTTGTAGGAATCCAGCTCACACACCCAGAGGATGACACTTAAATCATATCTTCTTTTCACTGATAAGGAACAAAATGATCATATTTTGACAAGTCTGATCATTCTGGGGGTTGAGCAGGTTTCCTTGGTGGGCTCAGCCTAGCTCGTGGAATTGATAGAATATTATTACATCTCATTAAAATCGGCTGCAGCAGCAGATTCTGTTGGCTACCCCAAAGAAAACAAAGCTATTGGCAGTTAATACTGGAGTAGTCCAGTTACAGGAGTTCCCAGTGGGTGCAAACAGTTAAGCACTCGACTGCTAACTGAAAGGTTGGAGGGTCGAGTCCACCCAGAAGCACCTCAGAAGAAAGGCCTGGAAATCTGCTTCTGAAAGGTCACAGCCATGAAAACCCTATGGAGCACAGTTCTATTCTGACACACTTGAGGTCACCATGAGTAGGAAGCAACTTGATGGCAATTGGTTTGGTTTTGGTTAGTCAGTCTACCTACCGATTTTTAAGAAGGGGACAACTGGAAATATCTTTCTTTGTGATTGTCAAAGCCTGATTTCCTTGAGTTTGAACTTAGAGCACCCCCTTAAAGCAAAGATCCCTGCAAAGGGGCGCAGCTTGGGTTTACTGTATCTTTCCCTTCCCCTTGATGCTTGTTGCAGGCTCTGACCGTCTGACCCCACAGAGACCTCAGCACATTCCCGGGCCAAGTGGGAATCTTGACTGCCAAGGTGGTGGTAAGGGTGGCATTTGGAGCCTGCCCTCTTGCTAAACCAAACAAGTCGGTTTTGAAGCTCCCATTTGTTTCCAGATCCCCAGCTGGGACGGAAGCTGCTTGTATAACAGCCCCAGAAATCCATGCTGCTGTTTCTGTATTTGTGCTCTGCTCCCTCGGCTGGGCTTTGAGTCATCCTTCTGCCCATCTTGGAGGGTCTGCGTTTCTCATTCCACTATAAACAATGGCAGGCCATCTCCTCTTTGGGTCTTTCCCTCTGGCAGGGGCCGAGCCCTACACCACTCCCGCCTTCCTGGGGAGAAGAGAGTTCAGTCTGTGACAACCACACAGTGAGAAGATCAGGAAAGTTCTCCTGGAACAAAACCTCCCCAAGTTCTCGGGGTACTTGGCGGTCTGTGTAAGAGTAGTTCGTGAAAGACCTTTCTTCTCTCATCTCCCTCTTTCATCTTCCCTAATCTCCTCCCCTCGACTTATCTTTTTTTCCTCTCTGCCCCCAGCCCCCCTCCTCTTCCCAGGCACTATCAAGCACAGCCAATTTAGCGGTGACCATATAGCTCCAGCAGAAGTCCCCAGGATTAGTGGCAGTGGGGAATGGCACAGCTAGAAGGGAAAATCAAAGATGAAATGAGCATTTGGGTCTTGCTGAAACTGAAGCTTAGCACCCTCTATGCATTATTCATGTAAGGCATTGTCACCCCGTCTCTACACTCTCCACGGAGCTACAGCAGAGCCCTGAATCCTAGTGGCTTTGAAATAGCTCATACTATGACATCGATTTATCCTCAACCCTGCAAATGGCCCAGACAGGGGCCACATCCTGATCTGGCTTAGGTACAGCTGCAGGCCAGGTGAGAACGAAACCTCAATCATACTTTGAGCAGTGGGTAATGATTCTCATTTGGTGGTTCGCGCTCAATACCTGAACCAAATGTCCAAAATCCTATGCAAGCTATTGACATCTATTTGACTGTTTTAAAATGCGAGTTATTGACCTTGGGCAAGTCATTAAATTTCTCTGAGATTCAGTGTTCCATATCTGGACTCAAAATGACTACCCTTACAGGGATTTTGTGAGGACTGAATTAGTTAATATATGTAAAAGTGCTTTATAAACTGCAATGTGTGGTATTAATAGAAAAACAAGAAAGCCGGAAATGTATTGGGCACTTGCCGTCTGCCGGCTCTTACGTGATGTACATTTGCTCGTTTAATTCTCACAAAAATGCTGGTGTGGTTGATACTGTTATTGTACCCTTTTTCACAGATGAGGAGATTCTGGTGGTTCAGAGGGTTAAGGGAAATCCACAGTTTATAAGCCGGGGTTCCAACTCGGGTCTGTCTCCAGAGTCCCAACTCTTACCACTGTAAAAGAAACCCATTGCCACAGTCTATTCTGACTCATAGCGACTCCACTGGGTTTCCAAGGAGCAGCTGGTGGATTCGAACTGCCGACCTTTTTTGTTAGCAGTCGAGTTCTTAACCACTGTGCCAAGCCCTCTCCCTTACCACTATAGTGAGGAATTATTATTAGTTTGTTTGTTGTACTGCGGTGGCTTATATGTTGCTTTGATACTGGAAGCTATGCCACCTGTATTTTAAATACCAGCAGGGTCACCCATGCTAGATGGGTCTCAGTGGAGTTTCCACACTAAGATAGACTAGGAAGAAAGGCCTGGTGATCTACTTCTGAAATCAGCTAATGAAAACCTTATGGATCACAGCAGAATACTGTCTAACTCTCTTGCTTTGGACACGTCATCAGGAGGATCAATCTCTGGAGGAGGACATCATGTTTGGTGAAGTAGAGGGCCAGTGAGGGTGAGGGAGACACTCCGTGAAATGGATTGGCACAATAGCTGCAGTGATGGATTCAGACATGAAGGCAATCATGAGTATGACCCAAGGCTGGGTAACATTTCATTCTGTTGTGCATAAGGGCACCATGAATCAGAATCTACTTGATGGTGGCTATATGTCTAGTATTGCTATTATTACTATTTCATCATTATAAACATCTTACTCTTCCCTACCACTCTGCAGCTGTGCATTCTGGGATGGGGAGAAGTTTACTCTCCTAGCTTTGCACTCAAACACAAATATTGATTTACCAGCATGCCAAATATTTTCCCCTCCCAGAGTGCCCCTGGACTGGAGGCAGCGAGGTGTCCTGGGCCTCTTGGCCACTCCGTTTGCACCCGTTTTCCCTTGACCTGGGTGAATGGACCTGTGACTATTGACAAGGCTGGCTGGGAAGACTTGGCTCTCAGCTTGGGATTCCTAAGCAGAGGCACTTCAAACCCTGCCCCTTGGCCCCTGTGGCTCCAAGGGCCAATCTCTTGCCCCAACCCATTTTTTTCTGGTATAGTGGTGCTCCCCTTTGGCAGGAGTAAGCGACTGTCTTCAGGAGCCCGGGAAAGCAGAACTTCGGGAGAGCTAAGTGTAGAAGAAAGGAGAGGAGAGACCGTAAGTGCAACCCCTTTGGTGGAGCCAATGAGAGGGCTTACTAGAGGATTACAGCAACAGGACACTTAGCCCTCCTCACGGGCATGTGTTTACAATAATTACCCAGGGGCAGACGCATTCAAAGAGGTAGTAAGCTGGCTAAGGCTCTTAGAAGGCAGGCCTGATGACACTGCTGTGTATCCGTGCCCAGCCAGGACGTGGCAGGGTCAGGTATTAGCTGATTATCTGATTCTGTCAGCAGAGAGCTTTCCGTGCGTCCAAAGAACCAGCCCTCAGATTTCCGCGGGGAAACGCCAAGCTTAGACACCTGCAGAGGGGTCCTTGTGTAGCGTTCCCCTCCTGGAAGGCATCCTGGGTACTTACTATATCCACGCAGGAGGTGGAGACTGCAGTGACTTCTATGTTGCATGAGGTTCTGGGAGATTAGGTGAGGGGAAGTTGTGGAGTCCCTCCCTCCTGAACTCGCGCCACAGATTGTCATTCCTGTGAGAACTTCTGGCGTGGTCAGTCTACAGCCACTGTAGCCTTCCAGTCTTGCTGGGCGTGTTGAAGGTGAGGGGGTGGAAAGAGTGGACAGGAGAGGGGTGAACAAAGGCTGTTTCTGTGACAGAGCTCAAAGTCCAAGGCAGGAAAATGGAGAGGTGAATGTGAGTGGCTGTTCTTTTTCCGATCACTACTACTGGTTATCATCGAGTTGATCCGACTCATGGCGACCCCAAGTGTATCAGAGTAGAACTGTCCTCCATAGGGTTTTCAGTGGCTGATTCTTCAGAAGTAGATCCACAGGTCTTTCAACAGAAATGCCTCTAAGGGACTCAAACCCCCAACTTTTTGGATTAGAGCTGAGCATGTAAATCTTTTTGCACCACCCAGGGACTACTTTTACAATCAGGAGAAGAGTAAATGGCAGCAGGAGGGACTAAACCTAGACATAAAGAAGAATTTACTTGGTTTTGAAGATAAACTAGGATCCCTCTAATAATTGTGTTATAGTAACTAAATTTTATTATTTACTATATTTACCATTCTAAGAACTTTCTCATATTATCTCATTTAATCCTTCAATTACCGTATGAGTGGTATGATCATTATATTTCCATTTTATAGCTGAGAAAGCTGAAGTTCAGGTAAGTTCAATAACTTATCTAAGCTCACACAGAGGGCAATAGTGGTTCAATGGTAGAATTCTCACCTTCCATGCAGGAGACTTGGGTTCGATTCCTGGCCAATGCACCTCATGTGCGGCCACCACCCATCTGTCAGTGGAGGCTTGCATGTTGCTATGATGTTGAACAGGTTTCAGTGGAGCTTCCAGGCTAAGACAAAGTAGCGGTCTGCTTCTGAAAATCAGCCAATGAAAAAATCCTGTGGATTACAATGGTCTGCTCCACAACCGATCATGGGGATGGCC
>NW_004444079.1:6365189-6407129 GCF_000243295.1 Trichechus manatus latirostris | reverse complement strand
CCTTTCTCCCTTCCCACACAATTTCTCAGAGCTCTGCCCCCTCCGACAAGCTGGAGGGGGGATGTGAGTAAGGATGAAGGATCCTTGCCGGGGGAAGGGGTTAGGTCCAGCCCAGGCTGCTTCTGTCCCTTCCCCTCTGCGCCTGGCACAGTCACCTGACTTGCACCTGTTGAGTGAGGTCACTGACTCCCATGTAGGGCCTACGGGTCAGTCCCCTCTTCCATCGATCCTTCTGTCCTGAGCTGAATTATCTCGAACATGTGGTGCCCGCCGGACGGGGCAGCTCCGGCCCTCCCACATCTCTTTCCCAGCTTAGAGAGTTTTATCTGGCCAACGAAGCCTTGTCAGTTTCAAGAGCCCCCTGACCTTTTAATAAACATTTCTTATGTTATCGGAGTATTTCCTAATTCATTCCCTTCTGTCCCTGAAAATCTAAATCCTATTTAAGTTAATGCCCTTCATTTTCATTTATAAAGACAGATACAAAATAATTATTTCCTATCTCTGTGGTTTTCTTATCTCCTGTCCTAATAATGCCTTCAGCAGAAGAAAATTTCCTGGCAGTTGAAACAGTTGGAGTGTTTGTTGTTTCTTTCTTTAAAGAAGAAAAATAAAACGCTTTCTTGGGCTTTGTCTCCTCTCCTCTCTTCCCTTTCAGCCCTCCTCCCACCCTTTTCTGCTCTCATTATCTGCCTCTCTCCCGGGGTGCGGGGTGCATCTCTCCCCCTCGCCCTTACCCTCTCCTGCTGCCCCGGCCTTGCCCAGACATGCCAGGCTCACTCGTTTTCCTCTTGCAGGCTCTCTGCAGCCTCACATGTGAATTTCATTAGCCTTGAGCCTGCCTTTTAGCTCAAGTCCCCCCAGCTAGTAAAATAGGTTTGGATGAGCAGAGGCAGACTCAGAAAGAAACATTCTTTGGTTTCCTCTCATGAAAACTAGTGAGCAGGGTATTCACAGTTCCCTTCTCCAGGCATCTCTTTGAAGTGATTGAAAAGGGAAGGGATGAAAAAGGAGGGGGGATAGTGGTGGGGATAAGGACTCCAGGTTCAAGTAGCAACTCTGAAACTGGGGACCCAGATTTCTGGTACCCTCTGTTCCTTGCCATCTGGGTTGGGGCAACATTGGCTGTTATTTCTGCCTGTTCTGTACCCGCTCCAATCTCCCACCCTCCTCTCTTTTATTGTGGGTTAAAACTCAACACACAATTTACATCCAGGGTTTGGGAGAAAGTCATTAACTGAAGCAGCCTGATTTTAAGGAGATCAGTTCTGCTTTCAGCAAAGAGTTGTGCAAATTCCACACAGTTAATATTTGCTGAGTACCTTCTGTTGGTGGTGTTGTTCTTAGTTGCTGTCAAGTCAGCTCCGACACACGGCGACCTTATGTATCACAGAATGAACCGTTGCCCGATCCTGTGCCATCTTCATGATCGTTGGTATGCTTGAGTCCATTGTTACAGCTATTGTGGCAGTCCATCTCACTGAGGGTTTCCATGTTTTGCTTTTCTAGCAATGGGTCTTTCCTTATGACGTGTCCAAAGTAAGCAAGTCAAAGTCTTGCCATTCTCGCTTCTAAGGAGCATTTTGGTTGTGTTAGTAAATGAATTATTTCATTTACTCCTCACAATAACCCTATGATCTAGGTGCCATTATTTCCCTGTTTTACTGATGAGGAAACTGAGGCTCAGAGAGGCTAAGTAACTTGCTCACAGCACTTGGCCAGCAATGGTACAGCTGGGCTTAGAATCCACTCTGCCTGACTCCACAGACCATTCTTTCAACCCACACGTCTTCCTTCATGCACCGTGTTCTCCAAGGCAGCTCCGAACGCTTTCAAAACTCAGGCCTTCAAGGAAAGAATTTCTGTCACTCTTCCAGCTTTCAAGTCTTTGACAAGGCCAAGAAGGAACTCTGAAGGGCTCTTTTGTGAGGGTATCTAAAGGATGAACTCTGCACTCTTTTGTCATTGGTACGGAATGCAGTTTATGAGGCACAGAGAGAAAACTACAAGGGAAAAATGTTTGAAAACAGGATGCTAGGGAGAGGTCACGGGCTGATGGACTGGAACTTAGGATTTATCTAATCCAGTCCCTTCATTTTATAGTCAAGGGAACTGAGGTCTAGGAAGGAGGCAGATCTTATCCTTGCCTTCACGTAGCTCAGCAGGTAAGACATGTCGGTTTAACCACAGTCTCCTCCCTTCCCCCACCCCCAGAGAGCTCTACTTCAAGAAAGACATCTGATGTACCTCATGTGCAGCCACCACCCTACTGTAAGACCTAGGGGTAAAGAAGGGGCTTAGGCAGCCATCAAAGGCACAGCAATTGGTCTGTATTCACCTGGGGCAACAGAGGAAGAAGGACAGTCAGGAATAGGAGGAGGATATGAAGTGGATAATTGCCTCCATGAACAGCTGCCTCCTTTGCTATGAAGACCAGAAGAACTGGATGGTGCCCAGCTACCATTACTGACCATTTTGATCTAAGATTCTATAGAAGAATCCTGACCAAAATGGGGAAAATACAAACAGAATTTCAAATTTTCATGAACTGCAGACTTTCTGGAGCCATGGGGGCCGGATAACCCCTGAAACTATTTCCCTGAGATAATCTTTAAACCAAAAATACTCTCTGAAATCTTAAAACCAAACAATAGTTTAGCTTAACTAGTAGAAAATGTCTCCCTTAAGTACTAAACTCTTTTAAGAACTATCTATATGGGATCAAAGTGACAATAGCAACTCAGAAGATTAGATAGGAACCTTAGGGGGGCAGTGAGTTTACCTTAATAGGGGAGGAACAACTCAGAAAAGGAGGGTGAGAATGATTGCACAACTCAAAGAGTGTAATTAATGTCACTGAATTGTTCATGTAGAAACTGTTGAATTGGTGTATGTTTTGCTGTGTATATTCTCAACAACAACAACAAAATAAATAAATATATAAAAAAACTTAAATTCATGATTTTATATCTCCCGGTGGGGATGGGGAACTTTTAAAAATTGAATATTGTACACACCACATTATTGTATTTTATTTCCTGTTGAATTTCATATCAGAGCATGAAAGCATATTTAGAATTTTCCCTTGTGAAAAAATGTTAAAACATTTGTCATTATTGTAGTTTGTTTGTAAATTATTTAAAATCATTTGTATGTGTAGGGAATGAAGTAAAAATACGAAATTAGAAAAAAAAAAAGGGGCTTAGGGAGGCCAGCAATGGCCAGAGACTTCTGGATACAGAAGGTGTAGTCATGGGGCTAACAATCCTAGACTACCAGCCTGTGAAATGGGCAGGGTCCCTGAGCCCCCAAGTCCTAAACAGGGTTCCATTTCTGATCAGTGGTTAGGGCAGGGCAGCCAGTACTGACTTTCTTCTGGCTCCTGGAAGGTACTGGCCCAGGGGACCAATGATATGGTCACCCATGTTACTGGGACTCAGTGACCTGCACAAGAACATTAAGAAATATCATTGTTACAGCATTTGTGCAGTTCAGGCCAGAGCAGGAAGGGTAATGTAGGCAAGGAGGGTTTCATAACTGAAGACTGTTTGCAGGACAGTGTTACTCCAACAATTGTTTCATAGAATGGGGCACCAAACCCCAAACCCACCCAATAGCGATAACATCTTCTAGTACATGTTTGAGAGGTCTTCCTGTCTCCTTTTTGTCCTGTGACTTTACCATTAAAACTATTCTCTTGATCCTAAGAAGTATCTCTAAAAATACATGTATTTAACTAGCAAAGAGAAGCATATTAAGTCACTGGTATAATACAGATGGTATATATATATATGTGTGTGTGTGTATATATACACATATATATATATATATCATATATAACAAATCAGTCTTAGAAGAAATACAACCAAAACGCTGCTTAGAAGTGAGGATGGCAAGACTTTGACTCACTTACTTTGGACATGTCATCAGGAAAGACATCATATTTGGTAAAGTAGAGGTCCAACAAAAATGAGGGAAACCCTCAATGAGATGGATCGAACACAATAGTTGCAACAATGGACTCAAACATACCAACGATCACGAAGATGGCACAGAACTGGGCAACGTTTCATCCTGTTATAGATAAGGTCACCATGAGTCGGAACCAACTTGATGGCAACTCACTACAACATAAGTGGTTTGGCTATGGGGCCACAAAGATTGGCGCTCCAAGGTAATTACGGTTTGGTGGATGTGTGAGTTGCTAGTGATAGTGGATTTTGAAATTCTCTGAGCGTAAGTCACCTCAGTGCAGGATCAGGACCTTAGGAGTAGGGAGGATGAGAGAAGGTTGCAGGAGGAGGGGAGCAATCCTGAAATGTGGCTTCCTAGACAAAAAAGAAACTTTGCCAATCTCACATTGTTCCTGACCGCCATTCCAGGATGGGAGGAGATGTTGTGTCTTAGTTATCGAGTGCTGCTTTAACAGAAATACCACAAGTGGATCGCTTTAACAGAGAAATTTATTTTCTCACAGTCCAGTAGCCTAGAAGTTCAAATTCAGGGTGTCAGCTCCAGGGGAAGGCTTTCTCTCTGTTGACTCTGGAGGAAGGTCCTCCTCGTCAATCTTCCACTGGACTAGGAGCTTCTCCATGCAGGAACCCCAGGTCCAAAGGATGCTCTCTGCTCCTGGTGCTTCTTTCTTGGTGGCATAAGGTCCTCAACTCTCTGCTTGCGTCTCTTTCCTTTTATCACTTGTAAAATAAAAGGTGGTGCAGTCCACACCCCAGGGAAACTCCCTTTACATTGGATCAGGTATGTGACCTGGGTAAGGGTGGTGTTACAATCTCACCCTAATCCTCTTTAACATAAAATTACAATCACAAAATGGAGGACAACCACACAATACTGGGAATCATGGCCCAGCTAAATTGATACACACATTTTTGGGGGGACATAATTCAATCCATGACATGTTGTATGGTGTAAAAACAGTGTGGGGATGGCGTTTGACTTCCTCTAACTTCACAAGGGAGAAGGAGAATCAAAATCAACAGCTCAAGGCTGATTCCTATGAGATGGAGGTCAGACCTGCCTCCTCTCTCCGCCATCTTTACCAATCTAACGTCAACGGTCCCTCTCACAGCACTCACTACTTCTCTGCTATGTTCGATAATTCATTGCAACGGCCACACAGAACTCACAGACAGAACTCACGATTATGGAGTTTATTAGGGAAGTAACAGTTACAATTCAGGCTCAGGAACATTCAGGGTACAGTTCTTCCATCAGCACAGCCTCTTCCCAGACATTCTTGCAGGCACGTCTCTCCCTGGCCTTCAGCCTCTGCCCAAAGGCACTCAGCTTTCTCTGTCTCCTGCTGCCAGGTCTCTGCTGCTGGGTCTCTACTGCCTTCAGTGTCACAGCTCTCTCTCTCTATCTCCTGGTTCCAGGAGCTTCTCAGCACAAGGATCCTGGGTCCAAAGGACACGCTGTCCGCTCCTGGTTGTTCTTCCTTGGTGGTGGTGGGATGCCCTCTTTCTCACCTCTGGGGTAGCTCATTTCAGGCCTAACAGGATGGCAAAACTGAGCAGTCCCCTTGGTAAGCCACAAGTACCCTATCATACAGTCCTGTCCCATCACTTGGGTGGGAGTTACAAGACCATGGCTAGAAAGGCCACACAAAAGTGATCCATTGTACCACACATGGTCTTGAGGGAAGGAAAAATTGTCTGGAAGTTACCAGATCTGGGTTCTGGTCCCACAGCTGCCCTCTGAGCATCAGTTTCTGGTCCCATAAAATGAGGATGTATGGCTACCAGTGTTTTCCACATTTCAATTTATTCAAGTATTCTTTTCCTGAGTTTTGTCACATCTGCAAATATTTTTCTTTCAATTGACTTGCTTTTTAAATTTGTCCTTACTCTGAACATACTATCAATAATACATGGGTTTGGTGTGCAAGTCACATATTCTCTATGGCATATTAAAATCAACCAAACTGTTACTTTTCTTCAAGGCTCACCTGTGTACCACCTAAAACCACCTTGTGTGCAATCTGTTGAGACACTCTGGGCTAAGTTATCGCAGGTCCCTTATCTCTCTGCGATGTGACGTATTCCGCAGGGGTGAACCTTCCTTTTCCCTTTCTAAATGGACGACAAGATCTGCAGAAGCGCTGAGTCCCTGCTGGAAAAGAGAAGAGATCTGCACGTTTCACGGATGCTGAAGCCAGGTTCTGAGAGGAATGACAAAGTCATCGCTAATTGCAGCCAGTTACTCTATTGGGCAGTACTGGTAAGGAAAAGGACTTTGAGTCTAGAGTTGTTTTGGAAAGAATTACTATACTGGTAAATAATTTTGACTCAAGAAATTTTTAATGCTAAAATTTGCCACAATCACTTGCAGAATTAAAAAAAAAAAAAAAATCCCAATACCCCCATGAGAGCTTAATGAGGCAGTTTTGTAAGTAATAACCCAGTAGTGGCACCTATAATTTGGGCATGAAGAAGAAACATTAATTATGTGATCTTTCTTTTTTTCTTTTCTAAAGGGCAAAATTATTTTTCCTCAGCTCCCCCCACCCATCATATCCTCTCCCAGGGCCTGAGAGCACCTACTGGAATGTGTCTATGGTTATTCCAAGACATCTTACTTCCTATCCATTCCTTAGTCTAAAGGAACCAATATCCATCAAAGCAGAAGGTGCACTGTGCATCTCTGTCTGCGCCTCCTAATTTCTAATCAACTTCTGTATCTATTCTTGGTCGTGGGACAGTAGTCAGTTACTTCTCTTTTCTCTGTGCCTCAGTTTCATGACTTATAAAATGAATAGGAAGTGAAATGGTTAAAGACTGTTATGTCTGAGTAACATATACATATATTCCTATATACATATGTATATAGATATATATACACATATGTCTATATACATATATATGATGTAAACTGCTGCTGAATCTTTAAACAAATCTAAACTGCTTAGAATAATTTATCATTTTATTTATTCGCATTCATTAAGTATGTATTAAACACTATCATTCAATCATTTAGTCCATCCATCCATTCATCCACTCTTTCAGCAAGTATTACGTGCTAGATTCTGAGGGAGATACTATCCATAGCCATGGAGTCAATTCCAATTCATAGTGACCCTATAGGACAGCAGAACTGCTCCATAGGGTTTCCAAGGCTGTAATCTTTGCAGAAGCAGACTGTCACATCTTTCTCCAGAGGAACAGATGGTGGGTTCGAACCACCTGCCTTTCGGTTAGCAGCCAAGCACTTAACCACCGCACCAACCCTGGGGGAGATACAAACCAAAAGAAGAAAAAAAAACCGTTGCCACTGAGTCGATTCTGACTCATAGCAACCCTATAGAACAGAGTAGAACTGCCCCATTGGGTTTTTATTCGGACTACCAACCCACCAGGGCTCCAGGAATATACTAGAGAGGTGTGAAAGACAGGTCCTGCCCTTCAAGGCCTTATAATCTTTTTATCAGAATGATATTGACAGATCCAAAATGACAAATATTTTACAAGAAATATCTAGAGTGGGCAAATGCATAGAGACGACAGTTTGTTAGTGGTTACCGGGGCTGGGGAATTATTGCTTAAGGGATACTGAGTTTCTTTTTGGGGGGATAAAAAATTTTTGGAACTATATAGCGGTGATGATTGCAAAACATGGTGAATGCAAATAATGTCACCGAATTCTACACTTGAAGATGGTTATAATGGCAACTTTTTTGTTTTACGTATAAAAAACCAAACCCGTTGCCGTCAAGTCGATTCCGACCCATAGTGACCCTATATATATATGTATACATTTTACCTCAATAAAATGAAAAAAAAAAAGATATTGACATGTAATAGTCAACTAACAGTGCAATTTAGGAGACAATAACATGAATAATGGAGAGGGTAGACAGTCTAGGAAGTAGCTGTTTTAAGAATTCAGAGAAGGGGAAAGAGATTTGTAGAGTGGTGAATTCGAAAAAGTATTTGGGGAAGAGAGGAGATTGGGATAAGGTGTTAAAGGATGAATTGCATTTGGGTTGTCCGAGAAGATGGTAAAGGATTAGAATTGGGCATTTTAGATAAGAGTGTCAACTCTGCCATCCACTTGCTGTGGGACTTCTGGCAAATGACTTAACCGCTCTGGTCCTCAGTGTTTTCCTTTGAAAAGTGGGGGTTGGACTGGTTGCTCTGAAATTCTCTGATCCAAGGAAAATCTAGACTGGGAAGAGTATAAATGATTTCAGTGCAGAGGCAGGGGGAAAGCTTAATGACCTTCAAAGGACCTTGTCTGATTTGCCCAGAGTGATTGCTGTGCATCAGAAAGCATGAGTTACATTTGAACTGAGGGCTGTAGCCTGGAGGTCTGATGCGAATTCCTCTTCCGTGGTCTGGAAGAAACAGTCTTGCTAGCTTGCCAGCAACTGCCTGTGGCAAATTCAGTACCCTGCTGGATGCAGCATTTGGAGGAAATTTTTCCATGAAAACAAAAGTTTTTGCTTAATTATTCAGCACACTCAAGCGTTTAAAAATACTGTCCACTCTCTAACTAGCTGTCTTTTTAATAAAGCTTCTTGGCTCCCGAGGAGCCCGGCCCCCATTGTCTCAGGCTTCCTTATAAAGAACTCTGGGCCAGGCATAATCTCAGCTGTCTCTCAGCTGTCCCTGGGTTTAGAGAGATGCTTCCCCAGGCAGAAAGAAGTGTCTGAGCTGCCTTTTTGTAGAGCTAGGAGGAAGGCACATTTAAGCTCCCCTGGGGCTGGGCTGGTGTAGGCAGAGTATTAGAGAGAAATTAGAGAGGTCTTTCTCCACACTGTCTCTTGACTCAATTTTATTTATCCATTCATCCAGCACCCATTCATCTTGCCATCCATATAATGTATATTCATTGCCTACTCTATGCCCTGCGCTAGTCTAGGTCCTGAAACCAAAAAAACTAAACCAGTTGTTGAGTTGGTTCTGACCCATGGCGAGCCCATGTGTTTCAGAGTAGAACTGTGCTCCATAGGGTTTTCATGGCTGTGACCTTTTAAAAGCAGATTGCCAGGCATTTGTTTTGAGGTGCTTCTGGGTGGATTTGAACCGTCAACCTTTATGGTTAGTAGCCAAGTTCTTAACCATTCGTGCCACCCAGTAACTCCTTCTACGTCCTGAGACCCCCATATATATAGAAGAATCAGAGTAGGACTATTTTCAAGGGGAACTGGGGATTTTTCTAATGGCCTGGAAAAGACCTTGCTATTTTTGCCTTGCCCACATGAAATATCTTTGATTTCTTTGAAGCTTTCTGATTGCATGTCATTTAGGTGGCTTTGGCTTAACTGATGGTGGTTATCCCCCCTTGAGGAGGGGTCAGACTTCAGCTCCCAGGGGGCAGAACTGAGTCTGTGTCACTACTTCACGCGTAGTTCAGCTCAGCACTATTTCAGCAGAAGCCCAATGACTGAAGGATTTGGATGATGAAAATGCTATTTATCATAACAACAGCCCACTTAGATTCCAGAGTTACAGCATTTAATGCAGTCACCAGCCTACGTGTGTCCCCTTAATATTCTGGCACACTTCCCCAACCTCCTTGCTAAAGATATTAGGAATTAGCAACATCAAAAGTAAAAGAGAGTGCCTTGAGTTGGGATCGTGAGTCATTCTAGAGTGAAGCCAGAGAGTTGGAGGATTGTCACCCTGCCTGTGATCCTGCCAGAGGGTCTTCCCACCACCCCTCACTTTTTCTGGGGAATTGCCTTCTTTCCAGAGTCCCTGAGTGGTGCAAATGGTTAACATGCTTGGCTGCTAACTGAAAGGTTGGAGATTTAGTCCACCCAGAGGCTCCTTGGAAGAAAAGTCCTGGCAATCTACTTATAGAAGATCACAGTCATTGAAAACCCTATGGAGTGAATGCAGTTCTACTCTGATACCCATGAAGTCAGTATAAGTCAGAACTGACTCCACAGTAACAGATGGTGGTGGTAGCACCGATCAGAGGCAGAGGCATGGGTTGGGTGTTGGTAGTGGTGGGCTTTGCAGCTGTCTTCAACCTGGGCTACAGAAGATAGTACAAGATTATCAATCATCTGTTTTCTATAACTGGAGTGTCCAATAGAAGACAATTAGAGGAGGTAGCATAAGTAACATTAAGAAAGAATTTAGGTAGACATCTAGTAGGATTTCCTGACTATTATTGTCCCAAAAGAGACTGAGGAGTTACTGAATTAGCCATGATTTTCGTTTTTTCATCTGTAAAATTGGGATAAAATACCTACCTTGAAGGCAGCTATGATGATGGAATTTAAAGAGATAACATACATGAAGGCATCTAGCACAGTGGTTGGCAACTAATACGCATGCCAGGCTTGTTGCTTGTATCTAAATCTGAGCCCTACAGAGGGAAGGAAGGCTAATTAAAGTAGGTGCCCCTTTTGTTGAGGCTGAACTATATGATTCATGTGAACTCCTAAGAATATTTTGGCCAGTACAATGCTGCCTTTCAATGATATTCACACTTTCCTCCCCTCATGGACAATCCATCTTTCAAATAGCTCTTCTGATACTGACTTTAAAAACAAAATGATTATCCTGAGCCCCTTTTTGGACACATAAAAAAAAAATAAAGTGTGAAGAGATCACTGCTTTCCTCAGTTTCTATGATTTGCCCATGCCAAGAGCCAGGAGATCTCATGGGTCATTGGCACTGAGCCCTGGATATGAGCTATGCCTTCTGAGCAGATGGGAGAAAATAAAAACCCAGTATTTTGTCGATAAGTGTCTCAACTCTGTATTGCTGAGCTTATTCTTTCTAATTCCCTACTTCTTTCTTATATCAAAAGTTAAGAGGGCAGAGCGTTTCCATCTCCACTGAAGACAAAATAGTAGGAAACAGGCTGACATTACAGCAGTGACGATTTAAAGTAGACATCGGTAAGCACTTCCAAGTAGAAAGGAAGGGATTAAAATTGGAATGGATAGCCAGGGCCAGCTCAAGTTTCTTTTGCCGATGTTTCCAAGAATGGCAGAGGCTACCAACCACTGCCTACCTAACTCAGGTGCATCATCAGATTACCTTGTAAGATTTCTTCCAGATCCAAGATTTGCCAGGGAATTTGCCTGGGAAACAGCTGTTGTGTCTGTTGAGTGTGGTTCGGGTCCCAGGCTGTCCCTTTAAAGGGTTTATATCATTTCTGCTGCCATTTGGTAAAGGGAGGCACTGGCCTGGGAGAATCATTTGACAAGTGGGGTTAGGAAAATGGCTTTTGTTGATCCCAGCTGGCCAGAAAGCCTTCCAGGGAAGGTAAACAGAAGTGGAGATAGACCCAGGGGTGAGAGGTTACACCATTAGGAGGCTGGCAAGGCCAGTTGTCTTCTGGTGTGTCTGGAGGGAGGGACATTGGTGTGGATGGCATCAGTCTCAGGATCATGGGGTTGGGGATGGGGTAGGGCAAAGGACACTTGCAGCAGGAAGAAGGAAGGAAACCCCAGCGAGAACGAGAGAAAGGGGCATCTCTATCCCAGACGTGTTTTCTGTTTGAAGCATGGATACTGCTAGCTTTGGGCAGGTACGCCTCGTGCTGCGATTGTGCCAAACGGAATTGAGTGGTTGGCTAAAAAAAAAAAAAAAAAACCACCTACTCATTTGCATGTTGTTTTTGCATCTCATTTGCATACTATTCACTTAATGTCAGATTCACACAACTCCCCAGCTCCTGCTGCTTCCCCTCCCGAACCTCTACCAAGTCCCTTAGTCTCCTCCCTTTCTCAGCACCTCTACCTTCCATGTTTTTTTTCCCCCAACATATGCTTCTCTTCGGCCAATGTCGTAAAAAGCACACAAGCTTTGGAGCTGGGTGGACCTGGCCTCTAATCTTGCCTCTTCCACTTCTCTGTCTTTTGAACTTCAGCAAATCTGTAATCTCTCTTATGCTCATCTCTAAAATGGAATGATAGTACCTATCTCTCAGAGCTGTTGCAAAGAATATATTAAATAAAGTCAGTCAAAAGCACCCGGCCCAACAGTAGAAACTCGACAAGACATGTCAGTTCTGGTTCTGGTTCTTTCTTGATGCCTTCCACATCAATTTAGGAAAACTTTGCAGCTCTGGAGTCCCTAATGAGTGTTTTCCTTGGAACTGATGGACAGGTAGTTGCTTCTTCAAATTCTCTTCTTTCTTGGCCACATGTCCAAGCTGCCTTTAGAGCCAGGAAAGGGGAGGAGACACTGTCAGGACCAGGTTCTTTCCTGGTATTTTCCAGTGTCCTCTAAATGGGGCTTTTCTCATCCATTGTCCCCTGCATCTGCAGCCTCAGGATGCTCTAGTTCTTAATCCCCGGATGGACCTGCTTCCTCTGCAATGTCTCTCCCAGGGCTCTTGTCAGCCTGATCCCCAAAAGCCTAAGGGACATCACCAAATCCCTGGCTTCCCTGGTGCCCCTGATGAGACGGCCTGTCCCAGCCTACAGGAGATGCCTGGGTCAGTTCCAAGAACCCCTTGCTTCTTTCTCCAAAGAGCACCCTGGCTTCTCTCCAAGCATTAACTTCAGACTTCATATTTCAGGTGATGCATAGTGAGGAGAAACTGTTCAAGCCCCACAATCTCTGTTCAGTCTGAAACCCGAGGAACCACTTCTGTAAAACTCTCTTTCCATCTCATCTTTCAGCCAGCCATTTTTTTCCCCTTTCTCTCTGAAGTAATTGCAAGGGGTTGTAAAGGACAATACTACGAATAGTTAACACTTGAATAGCATTTACTATGTGCCAATCATTTTTCTAAGCACCCTCTATATATTATCTCATTTAATCCTCACAACAATGCTGTGCATGAGCAACCCTCACTATTATGCCCATTTCACAGATGATACAGAGACTATGTATATTATCTCATTTAGTCCTCACAATAACCCTATGTAGTAGATGTCATTATTTTCCCCATTTTACAGATAAGACAGAGAAGTTAAACAACTTGTCAAAGGTCTCACAGTTAGGAAGGGTGGAGCCAGGGTTCTAATTTAAACAGCCACCTCCAAAGTCCATACTCTTACCCACTTATCATAGTGGATAAACATAGGGAAAAAGTGTATAGGGTGAAAAGCAACTATTCTTGATGCTTTCCACATTTGGGATAAGGAAGAACAACTTATATTGTAGGAAATGGGATTTGATGAGACACCAGGTAGAACTTCCTGTTTGAAAGAATTAACAGCAGGTCAGTACTGTCATATGTATGGGATACTACCCTGGTACCAAATGGTGGCCCTCTAGGGATCTGAAAAAACCATGTGTCTCTCAGCATGGAGGAGCAGTGGTGTCTACTGCTGGGGAAGTGGCTGGGGAAGAGAATTAAGGACTGCTAGAAAGCAATCAGAGAATTCATTAATATTTGTTGAATATTATGGAGCCCCTGGGTGATGCAAACAGTTAGGCACTTGATCACTAGCTGAAAGGTTGGTGATTCGAACCCACCCAGAATTGCCTTGGAAAAAAGGCCTGGCAATCTGCTTTCGAAAGTTCACATCCTTGAATAAGTTCTACTCTGTTCACATAGAGTGGCCATGAGTCAGAAGCAACTCGACAGCAACTAACAACAACAACAATGTGTAAGGTACTTCAAGAAGAATTTGCTGGGCATTGAGGGAGGATGGGCTGAGCCACTTCTTTGGGTCCTTTCCAGGTTCAGACGAACCATAAAGTTTCATGGTTTGGGCAGGTAGGGCAGACTCTATAGCTTTTACCTTGTGCTTTTGTTGCTGCCATCATGTGCTCCAGGTCTTCCGCCCAGATCTTCTCAGGTCTAAGAGCCCCTGTCACTGAGCTTGACAGCCCCAAAATCTCTGGACACACTCCTGACTCAGTCCCAGACCTCTCCCTAAAGGAGTTTGCCCAGAACGATGTTTCTGATCAGCAGGTCTGTGAGGACTGCTTCCTCTATGAGTTTCCTCTAAGGACTTGTCTGAACCTTGTCTAGTCAATTACTAGGAGATTGAGTCTCAGTTCTTTCTGACCCTATCATTTGGTCATAAACTTTCGGGGAATCATTTACTTAGTTACTGGTTCACTTATTCTACAGTGAGTAATAGTCTCATATGTGACAAACCCTGTGCTAGTGCCTGGGGACACAGAGATGAAAGAGTTCTCTATGTTCCTGTTCTCAAGGGCGTACTGTCTTCTGGGGGAGACAGACAGCTTCATACTGGGTTGTACCATGTCCCCGTGTGCCCAGCCATCCAGACTTGGGGGAACCAGCTAGAAAATCTGTCCCTTCCTCATGGTCCCCCCACCAGTTCTGTATTTTTAGTACGGCTACATTTGCCATCCATCATACCAATTAATTAATTAATTACATTTTATTTTATATTCTGGGAGTTTGGGTGTTTTGAAGGCAAA
Organism: Trichechus manatus latirostris; assembly: GCF_000243295.1. Lineage (NCBI taxonomy): Eukaryota > Metazoa > Chordata > Mammalia > Sirenia > Trichechidae > Trichechus > Trichechus manatus. The sequence continues at coordinate 6,392,798 of NW_004444079.1, read as the reverse complement.
AATGCAAATGTATGCAAATAAGAACACAAATTTATGCAAAGACAACATGGAAATGTGTCCCCAGATTTCCTGGGAAAAAAATCTGGAGGCCTCAGCCAGTCCCCCAGCAGGTTGCCTGTCCCCAGGTCTGTTCTAGCTTCCCTTTTGTTTGGGTTCTTAATCTGTGCTGGGCTCCCTGCCTGGCCACTCTGAGGTCAGTAATGCAGGTGGGCAGGCAGCAGGCTGGCCATCCATTATCCTGAAACCTCTCTGCTTCCTAAGCCACCAGAAAACTCCCTCTCTACCTGTAATCGGCTTTCATTTGAAACAATCAAGAGATTTCCCACCGCTTTCCCCTATGACCAGGTCTCATGAAACACCCAGATGCTGAGTTCCAGGTTTGGAGCTTGGCTTGACTAAGGGACTTAATGGAGGAGGTTGGCAATGTCTGCTTGTCGTTATTGAAAAATAAATCCAAACCATTTTATTGACCATCTTCTGCATGCATAGCTTTGGTTACCTGGAGAGCTGGGAGACTAGGGTTGGGGAGGGAGGAGGTGAGGGTTGGGAGGATTGCCGAAATTCTGTGGCTTTGCAAGGTAAGGTTTCCCAGCAGGTGTCATAGTGATAAACAGCTTGTCTCTTGCTCTGGACAGGAAAACTCATGGAAGCAGCGTGGCGGGAGGAGGGCTGTGGAGGGCAGAGGGTGATGGGGACAGCACGAGCAGGAGGATCAGCCTCGTCAACTTGCAGAGTGTCATCAGGTAGGCAGGGGCTTATGCAGAGTCAGGGAGCAATGGAAGCTTGAGTGAAGCAGGCTCAGAGCTCATCCCAGATTGCAAATATCAGTGCGAGGGAAGGCTGACTCAAGGGCTGAGCTGGGTACCTGCTCACACACCCATCAATTACCAGAGGAGCAAGGATGCAGCGCTGTGTCCAGGTCTGGGTCTGGGCATCCACAAGCACATGTGTTCTCAACCTACCAAGCATGACCAGACCCTCATGAAAATGTGTAAGCTGAAGGCAGCCTGAAGGATTTAATTGAAGCTGAATGTGAAGAACTTCCGGAGGGTGGGTGTTGTGAGACACTAGAACAGGTGACTAAGAGAGGATGTGAAATCTCCTTCCCTTGGAGAGTCTTTGAAACAAATTTGCTATGCATTTGTCGTGGGGGAGAGGAGGCACAGTTTTGTATGGAGGCAGGGGGATGGACTGGATGAACTTCTGGGAGCCAAGGAGACCAGGGATAGATCTACCCAAGTTGATATATGTCCGGTGTCAACCTCCCTGCTCATGTGTGGCCATGTCTAAAGATACAGAGTCCAGTCTTTTCTCTTTCTCTTTCCCTCCCCGCTTCTGATGAAAGTCTCAAATATCAGTGGGTCAAACCACCCCCTCCAGTATGAAATGGAGCTCTGTTTTAGCCCATCACTCATACCCTCTCCCTCCTCTGGATGGACATAGAGTTTTTCCGGTCTCTGGGGGAGCTTCCCTCCAGCCAGCAGTGCTGGGCAGCCTCGTTGCCATTCCGGCCAGAGCCTGGAGCTCAGCCCTCTGGAGGGGCACAGGGGCAGCGTTCTGGCAAGCAAGCATGTCAGAGTAGCTCTGGCGTTTCCCTAGAACAATTCAAATTGCTTTTTTTACACCTCACTGCACTATGCCAACCCTGATTCACATTATTTGTGCACTCGCTAAGTGTACATTATCTGATCCGTCACCCTGTAAAACGCTGCAAGAGGAATCCGTGGCTCCTGTCTGCCGCTGACTGTGGGTCAGGCACAGAAGTCTCTGTACAAATATTTTTGCAAAGTGGGAAGGAAGGAGTAAGCCCAATGCCACCACCAACAATAGCCTATCATGGCTGAGAGCTGGAAGAGAAAGTCCATGCCTCCTGCCCCAGTAACTCAGTCTCTCCTGGAGGAGACAGCTCAACCAGAAAGCCCCAGCACCTTTTCTTCTCATGGCCTCATTTCTGTGTCACAATATTTAACAGGAAGAGACAAGCGGGAGGGGAAATAGGTCTATGAACCCAGCTGTGCAGATTTCCTCTGACTGGAGCTAACGAGACTGGAAAGAGCTGGAGAGAGGAGATAGAGTAGGGAGTCCAGGGGTCAGTACTCTCTGTCCTGCAAATATCTTAACTTCTCCAGGGGTGAACAGTGCTCCCTATCCTACTGAGCTCCAGGTGCTCTGAAGATTGATCAACCTGGAATCCTTCATGCTCCTTCTGGGTCATCTGGGAGATTTGCCAGCCCCTGGAGATAGCTTATCTCTGGGAAACTCAAGTATTCTAGAGTCGTTAGAAAATTGATGGATCCTTTCTTTTAAAATTATTATGATTATTGTAAATATATCTGTAACAAAACATTTGTCATTTCAACATTCTTCACGTGTATAATTCTGTGACATTAATTAAATTCATCATGTTCTTTAATCACCACCATTATCTGTTTCCAATTTTTTTCATCACCCTTAACAGGAACTCAGTGTCCCCTAAGCAATGAGTCCTCCTTTTCCCTCCCTGGATTCTTGCTTTTGACAAGATAACATTCTGCCCTTCTGCTTATCCTTCTGATAATCTGGGTAAATGGGACACTCTTTTGTTCTTGGAGATCTCACTGGATCCCAGACGGTCATTGGAACTTTGGCAATCGATTGTATTGGAGATCGGGGTCTTGTTTCTAAATTGGAACAGCTAGGACCTTCTGTAGGCTGGATGAGGGCCCCTGTCCAAATTTGAAAGTGGTTCCCTCTCTCTGAAGGGAGAGCTTCAGGTTCATCTTCACACAAGACAACTGACTGCCTCTGTAAGAGTCCAGGTTCCTTGCTCCATCTCAGCTCTCAGTGTAATTCATGTCATAAGAATGGAGCCTCAGAGGGTGAGTGAGCTGGTCCCAGAGCTGTGGGGTAAAGGGAGCAGAACAAAAAAAAAAGACCTGATCCCTGCCCTGGGGTTGCTTATGATCTGGTTGGATTGACAAATCACTATCTTTCCCAGTTGTTCCTGATTTGGTTCCAGCCCCAGGGCTCCTGAAGGGTATTTTGCAGCAGTGAAGCCCAGGGGTCTTCCAGCTGAGAACCACATTTCTTTTCTTTTGGCAGGAGCCAGCGGCTTCCACATGGGAGCTCACATCTCAATGAAAACAAGAAATCAGCTGCCATATTGTACCCGCATCCCCTGATGCACCATCAATTAAAAACAGCAATAATTATGCATGGGAAAAAAGCCACAGATAATAGGCTTCCATTAGATTAAGTAGTTATATGAATAACAAAAAAAAAAAAAAAAAAAAACAACCTATACTTCAGCTAATTAAACCCACTTAGCATCTGATTAAGATGTGTTGTGAGACCATGGAAAAGTACCAACCACTAACTGTAAGTAATCCAGCACAGATGGGAATTAATAGTATATTCTCTGGCATAGACATAATGGATCTCTGTGGAGGTTAATCAGAATCGTTAATAAGCATTGATAGGATGGACAGTCCCAAACAGCTGGCCCCTAACGTTGGGGTCAGGGAAGGCCACACTCCCAAGAAAAATGGCTTCTCCATCCTACTCCACCTACTGAGCTGCCATGGAGGGATAGATGTGCTGAACCCTTGAGAGGCAATCTAGATTTGAGGTTCTCCTGGAGTTCTAGGCCTATTCTCTGGACTTCAGTGAGCTAAAGAGGAATTGTTACCCAACTGAAGAGGAAGGAGTTAGGACCCAGCCACCCTGCCTTGCAGAGATCTCTTCACCAGACCGCAGTGCTTCAAGGGGAACTAGAACAGGAAGCAGCGGGATCCCTGGAAAGGCAGCGTGCCCATTACCAAGAGCTGTGCTCTGCTGGGGGTGTGGCTTGGGTTACCATGGGAACAGGCGGTAGTCACAGGGTATAGGTGCCAGAGTGTGGCATGGCTGACGGAGCTCAGTGCAACTGTTTGGGGACTGAGAATCAGAGGAAAACCCCAGAAATAATGCTGGGAGAAGCAGCTGTGGGAAGAAAGATGAGCATGTTGGCTGCATGGGGAGTGCGGTGGGGATCCGAGGGGAAGGAGTTGGCTGGCCAGAGCTCTCTCAGACAGTGTGTCCAATGCCCATTTAGCAGCTACTCGCCAGCCTTCCCTGTCCTTCGGAGCAGCTGTGAGGAGAGCACCCAGGCCCTGCCTTCTAATTACCACTAATTAGGTAAATGCTGAGATGATCTCTCTCTCCCTTCCCCTTCACTCCCCTCCTCCCTACAAAGGCAACTGAGAGATTCAGAGAGAGGTCAAAAAGAGACTTTTCCAAATGGAGACAGGCAAGCATGACATGGCGTGAATACCAAGCAGCCACTGCCCAAGGGAAGGGGCGAGGGGACGGAGGGGGACTCAAGGCTTTCAGAATGTAGTCAGCTTCTAAGAAGGTGCTGAGGGAGGAGAGGGAGGAAATGAGACAAGGGGAAAGGTTAGGTTTGGGGGTTCAAGTCACTTTCCCAGCCTGGGTTCCTGTTTCCTCCTTTTTGGAGCAACAGGGATGCCTTCTTTAGGAGTGGAGTCCCTGGGTAGAATAAGTGGTTAATGCCCTTGGCTGCTAACTGAAATGTTGGAGGTTCAAGTTCACCCAGAGGCACCTCAGAAGGAAGGCCTGGCAATCTACTTCTGAAAAATCAGCCACTGAAAACCCTATGGAGGGTGAAGTTACTAGGCTCGAAGGCTGAGGACCATAGACTTGGGGGACATTCAGGTCAACTGGCATAACATAGTTCATAAAGACAATGTTCTATATCCTATTTTAGCGAGCAGCATCTGGGGTCTTAAAAGCTTGTGAGTGGCCATCTAAGATACAAGTATTGGTCTCATCCTGGCTGGAGAAAGGCGAGTGGAGAAAACCAAAGATTCAAGGGAGCAATTAGTCTAAAGGACTAATGAACCACATGAACAACTGCCTACATGACCCTGAGACCAGAAGAACTAGATAGTGCCCAGCTACCACCACAGACTGCTCTGACTGGATCACAATAGAGGGTCCCGGGCAGAGTGGGAGAAAAATGTAGAACAGAAATCAAATCCATAAAAAAAGACCAGACTTATTGGTCTGATAGAGACTGGAGGATCCCCCAAGACTATGGCCCCAAGACGCCCTTCTAACATGGAACTGAAGTTATTCCTGGAGACTACCTTTCAGCCAAACAACAGACAGGCCTACAAAATAAACAATAACACTTGAGAGGAACCAGCTCCTTAGAATAACTACTTATATGAGACCAAAAGGACAAAATCTGCCCAAAAGCAAAGACAAGAAGGCAGGAAAAGGTAGGAAAAAACCGGATAAAAGGTAACGGGGAATGCAGGGCGGAAATGGAGAGAGTGCTGACACCTTGAGGGGACGGTGACCAATGTCTTGGAACATTCTGTGTACAAGTTGTTGAATGGGAAACTATTTTGCTCTGTAAACCTTCACCTAAAGCACAATAAATATTAAAAAACAAAACCCCGATAGAGCCCAGTTCTACTCTGACACACATGGGATCTCCATGCATTGGGAACGACTGGATGACAACTGTGTTTGTTTGTTTATTTTGTCACCAGTGTTCTGAGGATTTGCTCCTTCAAGGAGTCCCCAGACTCAGGGTGCTTAAGCTCCTGGGTTTTTCCATACTTACGGGTTTGGCTCTTTTCATGGCAGTCTGGATGGGAGGGCAGGGGCCTAGACTTACTGCAGCTATGGGTTATGTGCAAGGTCAAATGCATGAGAAGCACCAATGGAGAGGCTCTGAGCAAAAGTAATAGTTGTTTTTTCTTTGCCTCCAGCAGGGAGTCAATCCCTGTACCTGAGACAGGACTGGAAGCCCATGGATTTTAAATTTGAGGTAATAAGTTGGTTTCAAAAGGGGTTTTTTTTTTTGTTGTTTGTTTGTCTTCCTTCTTATTTTTGATAGATACCATTTCTTTATCTTTCCCATATCCTTGTAAACCTGGGCGGTGAAAAGAGAATGGCCATCCCATTTTATAGATGGAAACATTGAGGCCAAGAGCAGAGAAGTGGCTTACCCTGGCCCCCTGCTTGTGTCAACTGCAGAGTCAGAACAAATATCCACTGTCTGAAGTTCTAGACAATCTACTAATAATCCATATTATTAAAAACTATTGCTTTGGTTGAAAATTATGCAAGTAAAATGTGCTTTTTTTTTTTTTTTTTTTTAAATTCAAATAGTACGGAAGGGTTTAAATTAGAAGAGTCAAAGCCCCTAAGTCCACACTTTCATCTCCTAGGTCCCACTGGTTATCGTTTGAGAAGTTTTCCATGTCTGTACAAGTTTGCATGTTTACCTAGATATACTATTCTCTTTTCCACAAATTAAAAAAAAACAAAACTCTAATTCTGTGTTATAGCTTTACTTTTTCATTTAGATATTATACTTTTATAATCGCTTATAGTTGACAAAGTGCTTTCATTCTCACATTAACCCTGCAAGGTGAGTGGGATGGGCCCACCATCCTGTTTCCAGACAGGGAAACTGAGGCTCAGAGACGTTAAGCCATTTGCCCGGTGTTATGTAGCCATTTATTATTTGTTGTTGGAGCTAGAACTTAAACCTGGATTTTCTGGATCCCATAGTAACACAGTAGCAAATACTTGTATAGGACCTGGTAATAATGACAGGAAACACTCCTGTGGCACCTCTGGCAGAGACTTCTCTAAGAGCTCTACATCTGTCATTACATTTAATTCTCACAACAGCTTTATGAGATCAGTCCTACTATTATCATCCTCAGTTCACAGATAAGGAAGCCAAGTCACAGAGAGCTTAAGAATCTTGCTCAGAGTCACTCCAACAGGAACTAGAGGCGCTGGGGTTCAAGCCAGAGTTTGGCTCTGGAGTCTGTGTTCTTCACTTCTACATCACCCTATTACCTACTCTGAGCCAGGCACTGCTACATGCTCCTTACGTGTGGCTAGCTCATTTGGTCTTCATAACAGTCATGTATCAAGTACGAATACCAGCATCGGACCATGGAGCATCTTTACCTGTGTATCAAGCTCTGAAACAAGGCATCTCCCAACAGCATTGGGAAACTTCCTGTGGCACATGACCTACCTGGATACTGAATGAATCAATCACTGGCCCCAAAGGAACACCCAAGCAAATCTTAGGTAGAGTAAATACCAATAATAATACAAGCCATCATCGACTGAATGCTCGTGACATCCCATTAGTTGCTGTTGAGTTGACTCCGACTCATGGTGACCCCCACGTACAACAGATGAAATGTTGCCTGGTCCTGCACCATCTTCATGATCGTTGGTATGCTCGAATCCATTGTTGAGTCCACTGTGTATTGTGAGTACTTTCCAACCTAGGGGGCTCATCTTCTAGTACTATATCGGACAATATTCTGTGCTGATTCACAGGGTTTTCCTTGGCTAATTTTCGGAAGTAGATCATCAGGCCTTTCTTCCTAGTTTGTCTTAGTCTGAAAGCTTCGCTGAAACCTGTCCACCACGGGTAATCCTGCGGGTATTTGAAATAATGTTGGCATAGCTTCCAGCATCATAGCAACATGTAAGCCACCACAGTATGACAAAATGACAGACAGGTGGTTATACTATATCCCATATAGTATATCCCAGGCAGTTGTTCATACAGAACAAGGGAATACTGCATGGTTTAAAGTCAGGAAAGGTGTGTGTCAGCGTTGTATCCTTTCACCATCCTTATTCAATCTGTATGCTGAGCAAATAATCTGAGAAACTGGACTATATGAGGAAGAACGGGGCATCAGGATTGGAGGAAGACTCACTAACAACCTATGGTATGCAGATGCCACAACCTTGCTTGCTGCAAGTGAAGAGGACTTGAAGCACTTACTGATGAAGATCAAAGACCACAGCCTTTAGTATGGATTACACCTCAACATAAAGAAAACGGAAATTCTCACAACTAGACCAATAAGCAACATCATGATAAACAGCGAAACGACTGAAGTTGTCAAGGATTTCATTTTACTTGGATCCACAATCAGTGTCCATGGAAGCAGCAGTCAAGATATCAAAAGACGCATTGCACTGGGCAAATCTGCTGCAAAAGACCTCTTTAAGGTGTTGAAAAGCAAAGACGTCACTTTGAAAACTAAGGTGCACCTGTCCGAAGCCGTGGTATTTTCAATCACATCACATGCATACGAAAGCTGGACAATGAATAAGGAAGACCAAAGAAGAATTGACACCTTTGAATTGTGGTGTTGGAGAAGAATATTGAATATACCACGGACTACCAAAAGAATGAACAAATCTGTCTTGGAAGAAGTACAACCAGAATGCTCCTTATAAGCAACGATGGTGAAACTACGTCTTACATACTTTGGACATGTTGTCAGGAGGGATCAGTCCCTGGAGAAGGACATCATGCTTGGTAAAGTACAGGGTCAGCAAAAAAGAGGAAGACCCTCAACGAGATGGATTGACACAGTGGCTGCAATAATGGGCTCAAGCATAACAACGATTGTGAGCGTGGCACAGGCAGTGTTTCGTTCTGTGGTACATAGGGTTGCTATGAGTTGGAACTGACTCGACAGCACCTAACAACAACAACAGGTCTGTGTCAGAGACTTTATATACACCCCTTTATATAAACTTTATAATAACCCTGTGATGGTAAGATTAATATCCTCGTATTACAGATGAAGAAGCCATGGCTCAGAGTGGTTAAATAACTTTCCCAAAGTCACACAGCTACCAAGTGGAAGAGGCAAGATTGACTTCGTTTCTGCTCAGCCTATTATCTTGTTTTCCAGATTGATCAGGACATTGATATCTCCTTTCCTTCTCATTCCAAGGCTTGGGACAGCCCCAGCTGCCTGCCTGGGAGCAACAGTCAGTCTGTGGCCCTAGGTGCTTCTATTTCAGAAGAATAATGGTTCCTGTCATGGATTCAATCTGCTCCCAACTCTCCTGGAAAGGAAGCCCCCCAGGGTATTTGGGTTTATATAGCTGGCTCTGCTGGAGACAGTTGCACGGCTTGAGCATCTCACTTCCCCTTTGGACCCTTACAGCAGTTGGGATGCATCTCTTGACAATGTTAATCTTTCCTATATTACAGTTAGTTGGGTCCTTGTCATCTGCCCTACTACACTGTAGGCACCCCTGAAGACCCCAAGATAGATAGCTGCTGCCAAGTCAACTCCAGCTCATTGCAACCCTATGTATAACAGAAGGGAACATTGCCCAGTCCTGCCTCGTCCCCACGATTGCCAGCATGTCTGAGCCCATCGTTGCAGTTATTGTGCCAGTCTGTTTCATCAAGGATCTCCCTTGCCCTTGCTGGCCCTCTACATTTCACCAAACATGATGTCCGTCTCCAGCAATTGATCTCGCCTGATGGCGTATCCAAAGCAAACAAGTTAGACGATATTCTGTTGTGATCCAGAGGATTTTCATTGGCTGATTTTTGAAAGTAGACCGTCAGGCCTTTCTTCCTAGTCTGTCTTAGTCTGGAAGCTCTGCTAACCTGTCCACCATAGGTGACCCTGCTGGTATTTGAAATATCAGTGGCATAGCTTCCAGTATCACAGCAACACATGACACCACAGTATGACAAACAAAGGCGTGGTGAGCAGACCCCAAAGCATGTAGTAAAGAGTGCAAATAATAGGTTCTCAACAAATGAACCCTCAGCACCACATCGACTCACATGTTCAGGGTCAGACTGTCCTGGCAGAAGCCATATGTGTGAAACATTTCTTCCTCAGCAGCCTGCATTTGAGGTCTTATCCACAAACATCGTTCCCTTTCATGTTTTGGATGACAGAAGAGAGATGTCATGCCAGCCCTCTCTGTGGTATTTCTGGGTAGGAGGCTTGTCTAGTTCCAACCACATGGACTACCAGCATGTTTGCTACCCACTGCAGGGTGGCAAAAGATATACATGGGGGTAAGAGTTTGTCTTAGTTATCTAGTGCTACTATAACAGAAATACCACAAGTGGATGGCTTTAATAAAGAGAAATTTATTCTCTTGCAGTTTGGGAGGCTAGAAGTCCAAATTCAGGGTGCCAGCTCTAGAGAAAGGCTTTCTCTCTCTGTCAGCTCTAGCAGAAGGTCCTTGTCATCAATCTTCCCTTGGGTCTAGGAGTTTCTCAGCACAGGGACCCCAGGTCCAAAGGATGCACTCTTCTCCTGACTCTTCTTTCTTGGTGGTATGAGCTCCCTCTCCTCTCTGCTCGATTCTCTCTTTTATATCTTAAAAGAGATTGACTCAGGATACAGCCTAACCCTGTAGATTGAGTCCTGCCTCATTCACATAACTGCCTCTAATCCTGCCTCATTAACATCGTAGAAGTTAGGATTTACAACACATCAGATCACAAATTGGAGAACAACCACAGAATACTGGGAATCACAGCCTAGCCAAGTTGACACACATTTCTGGGGGACACAATTCAATCCATAACAGAGTTCAAAGGTTCAGCCCAAGGAAGCTGTTATCATATTGGTTTCCCAGCATTCTTAGGGGCCGAAGGGTGTGAGGAGCACAGGTACTGCACCAAATACTTTTCCACTGGCTTTCACTCTGGTCTGGTTCTTCTACCCTCAGAACTTCCCCTTTCCATAAAATAGCAACAGCAGCCCTAGAAAATGAATACATATGGTGAACAAGACCCCATGCTTATCCAGCCCCCTCCTACCCTGACAAAGAGCAAAGAGCAAACAGAGCTCACCACGGCTCTTCAGGCTACTGATGAGCTGATGAACTCTAAGGTCTCGGACACGTAGGTGAAGTTTTAAGTCTGTGATAGTGTCATTTTCTTCTTTTTATACATGCATCCAGCCAATCCTTCACCAATTCACATGTTTATGCATTCAGTGAGCATACACAGAGCATCAGCAGTGTGCCAGGCTCTGTGATAAGCCTTGCAGATGAAGAGAGAGGTAAAATAGTGCCCTTGCTCTCAAAATGCTCACAGACTCGCTGGGAGATAGTTCTTAGGGTAGTGAGGGGGGCCTAGAGGAGAGGTGGTCAGCTTCTCTAGTGGGAGAGAACAGGGGTGTGCATGGGCAAAAACTTCAGAGGAGGCAGCATTGGAGCAGCGTCTTGACAGATGAGCAGGTGCGGGGCAGACAAGCCTGGGAAGGGCATCCCAGGTTGGAGAGCAGCGCAGGTGCGAGGGCGCAGCATGGGTGAGGCGTGAGACAGCCTGGGGCCTCTGAGAGGCTGAAGGCAGCTTCAGGGACGGAGCACAGGGCGTGGAGAAAGTGCAGAGAGGTGAGGCTGCAGGGTAGGTGCGGGTTAGTATGGGGCCGTGCTCACCATGTGTATTTGCTTTCTAGGCTGCTGTAACAAAGTACCACAAATTGGGGACTTATAAGAACAGAAATATATTGTCACACAGTTCTGGAGGCTAGCAGTCTGAATTCAGGACATCAGCAAGGCCATGCTCTCTCCAAAGCTCTACGGAATGATATCGTTTCTTCTGTCTCCCTCTCTCGCTAGGCTTCTGATAGCCCCAGGCATTCCTTGGCTTGCAGCTGCAGCATAACTTTGTTGCCACCTGGATGTTTTCCCTCTGTGTGTCTCTTCTCTTCTTTTTTGTAAGGACACCACTCAGGTGGCATTAGAACCTACCCTACTCTAGCATGATCTTAATCAGGGTTCTCTAGAGAAACAGAACCAGTGATAAACACACACACACACACACACACACACACACACACACACACACACATTGAAACCTGTGAGGGCCAGAACTCGACGAGACTGCCTTGTTTTTCTGCCTTTGACAGGATGCAGTCTTACCACTTTCTATCACTCTGTACAAAAACAAAAACAAAAAACAAAAAACAAAAAACAAAAAACCAAACCCACTGCTGCAAGTTGATTCCAACAATAGCGACCCTGTAGAGTTGAACTGCCCCCTAGGGTTTCCAAGGAGCGGCTGGTGGATTCAAACTGCTGACCTTTTGGTTAGCAGCAGAGCTCTTAACCACTGCATATTAGTGGAAAATATTTGAATTTTCCTTCTCTGACAGGTTTCTGCCTTATCCAAATTCTTTGGAAGGTTTCTCTCTCTCCATATATATATATGGAGAGAGAGAGAGAGTGAGAGAGGGATATTCACTTCAGGAGATTGGCTCACATGGTTGTGGGGGCTGGCAAGTCCAAAATCCATAGGTCAGATGGCAGGATGGAGACTTGTGCAGGCTTTTGTCCCAAGATCCATAGGTGAGGTGATGGAAAGAGCACAGACCGGAAAGAGAGAGAGCAAGCTCTGCCAAAATATCTATTTATAGTCTGGAGGTAGACACACCATAAGGAAAGTCCCTTTTAAGCTGACTGATCATATTACATTTAATTACATTATGGAACAGGAACTAGTCTAGTGTTTGGCCAGACCACTGGGAACCATAGCCTAGCCAAGTTGACAAGTAAAATTTAACCATCACAGACCTCATATTAACTTAACTGATAACGTCTTCAAAAATCTTATCTCCAAACAAGGTCATGTTCATAGGTATCAGGGGTTACAGCTTCAACATATCTTTCTGAGGGACACAATTCAATCCATGACACCATACAAAGGATTTGTAGGGAATTCCGGGTACTGTAAAGTAGTCAAGCCGGATAAGCTTCACTGGGGAATCTTTCAGGGAAAGAGGAGTTTAATTCGTGGTGGATGTTCTCCTACATGGGATAGCATGTTATTTCACGAGGCAGGGTGCTGGGCAAAATGATTTTCAAGGTTATTACATCACCTGGGCTTAGTGAGTCAAAGATGGAGGGTCCCTGGCCTATGCGGAATTAACTGGGTCCCTAGCTTGGGCCTAAATGAGGAGATATTAGAGGTGTCAGTTATGTTCAGCGGGGGTTGGTGTTAGGGTTGGTGCTAAGGCACTTCGGTAACCAGATGCACACTCTAAAAACCACAAACTCAAAAATGCACAGACACTCTGAGCCAAAGTAGCTAAGAAAATCAACTCTAGCTTTGAACTAGGGAGGAAATAGGAAACCCACTGAATCTGAAACATTGCCAGGCTGAAGATTTCGGAGAAGTCTGGGGCTCTCAGAAACTTGTCTAAGAGAAGGGAAGGAGACCTGAACTTGAGTCAGAACACCTGACTCAGATGCTGGTCCTCTCACTCACCAGCTGTGTGACTTGGGAAAACTTGCTTCACTTCTGTGAACCTGTTTCCTCATCTGTGAAATAGATGACAAGAGCCACTTTGCTTATTTTTCCTTAGGGACATAGGAATGACCAAATAAGATAGAGCAGGTGTTTGCACTTCTGAGCCTCTTCATCTGGTGCTGACTTGGGTTGTGCACTGGTGATGATGGGATGGAGGGGGCTTGCAGAGCAGAGGAGGGAAGGTGTATAAAGGGAGGTGAAGGAATCAAGCTCTGATTCCAGGGCATGGACATGGGAGAGGAATCCTCAACCCTGAGGTGTTGGTAGCAGAAATCTACTTGGAGGCTGCTCTGGGATATCTTGATGATAGAGGCTGGACTGAGATTCCCTGAGGGATGACTAAGATGCCCTGTGTGACTCTGACCCCCACCTGACGCGGGCTCTACCTGGGATCTGTCTCTGCAGGCAGATGTAGCAGGGGTCATTGACAGTTAATGCCATGCCAACCAATCCTAAACAGAGCCCCAAATCTGCATGGAGCAAGGAAAGCCTGAATCAGAGCCCTGGCTCTGCCATGCATGGTCTACACAATGTCCCTGGGTCGGTTTCCTCACTGTGAATCTGAAATAATACCTACCTTACCTGGTGGGGTGACTTAACACAATAGCTTCAACAATGGGCACAAACATACCAACAATTGTGAGGATGGCACAGGATTAGGCAATGTTTCCTTCTGTTACACATGTGGTCTCCATAGTTGGACCCGACCCAATGACAACTGACAACAATAACAACCTGGTGGGTAAGTGAAAGTGTTTTTCTAAGCGTAAAGGACTGAAGAAATGCTCATTTCTCGTATTGCCCTTCCCCATGCAGGTAGCTAAAAACATAGTGCTGTATTCACAAAAACCTTGCAGCTGTTCTCACCAATTCTGGGTCTGTGTGGCCCGCCCATCCACCCAAGACACTTTGCCGTTCGCCAACCTTGGCCGCCCAGTACGCCTGTAAAAGCTAAGAATATGTTATAAAACTGCCGTAAGGTTTTATGAGCCCTCTTTCCCAAGGACTGATTTTGGTGCTGTGAATCATACCAGTGTCTGTAAAGTGGGGCTCCGAGCTTGGGGCCAGGAGTAGGAGAGCACATGGGATAGGGTGAGGCAGCTGTGCGGGGCATTTGGAGCAGCAGGATTGAGCTGCCTGGAAAGCACCACAGCTCTGGCTGACCTAGGCTGACTCTCCCCTCAGCTGGGCCATTTAGCCTGGACCCAGAGATAGAAAGGAAAAAGAAAAGGAAAGAATAAAAAAAGATACGATGGTGCAGTCAAGGGCTTGGCGTCAAACGAACCGTAGCACACCTCTCACTTCCTCTGTTTCCTAGTGGTGCAGTTCACCTAACTTGTCTGAGCCTTCATTTCCTCATTTTTAACATGGGGATAATAATAATGCTAAACTCATAGGGTTGTTTTCAGGCTAAATGAGGTAATGGTGCAAAAAGCTTAGCAAGGTGTCTGAAACAAAGTGCTCAACAATAAAAATAACAATTTACTATTCTTTATTACACAGTATTCAGCGAATAGTGTTCAGTAGGAGTCCCTGGGTGGTGCAGATGGTTAACATGCTCAGCTGCTAACTGAAAAGTTGGAGGTTTGAGTCCATCCAGACGTGCCTTGGAAGAAAGCCCTGGCGAGCTACTTCTAAACAATCAGCCATTGAAAACCCTGTGAATCACAGTTCTACTCATACGCACGGGGTCGCCATGAGTTGGAGTCAACTTGACAGCAACTGGTTGACTTAAATGTTCAATAAATATTTGATGAATTGAATGAATGAATGAATGAATGCACATATCAAAAGAGCTGATGAAGACGAAAAAGAGAAAGAAAGAAAAGAAAGTCAAGCTCTCAAATGTCACCTCCTCCACGAAGCTGTCTCTTATTCCCTCTGACCCCTGTTCTCTTCACCCACAAATTAAGGGCTTGAGATCAGTTTACTTTCAAGGTCTCTCCCAGATCTCATATTTGAAGACTTTTGATTCATTGCTCAACTCATTCCTTCATCCAATATATATTGAGCACAGTGGTTAAGAGCTATGACTGCTAACCAAATGGTTGGTAGTTTGAATCCACCAGCCGCTCCTTGGAAACCCTAGGGGGCAGTTCTAATCTGTCCTATAGGGTCGCTATGAGTCAGACGACTGGACGGCAATGGGTTTGGTTTGGGTTTTTATTATGTGCTAAGATGTGTTGTAGGTGCTGTGAACAAAATGCGCAAAATTCATGCCCTCTTAAACTATGCAGCAGAGGAGAAACACAATAAACCAATAAACATAATGAATAAATAAATGATAAAGTAAGTTAGAAGTCATTAAATTCTATGGAGAACTATAAAGCAGGGTAAGGGAGATAGCAAATGCTGGGGGGAGGGTATTACAATTCTAAGTAGGGAGGTCAGGATAGGTTTCCACTGACATAGTAACCTTTAGGCAAAGATTTAAAGGAGGTAAAGGAGTGAGCCAAGCAGATATCAGGGGGAAGAGTAGTCCAGGAAGAGGAAATAGCAGGTGCAAAGGCCCTGAGGTGGAAACTTGCCTGGTATGTTAAAGCAGGAAGAAGTACCAAACCCATACTTGCTTAAAAAGAAAGAGCAGAATAAGAAATGCATTCTTCTCTGCTGTCCAGGGAAGGACTCCAGCTCTAGTTCATTGTCCCTCTTTCTGATCTGTCCCTCCTCCTGTTCCCAGTTTCCTTATATCCCGTCCCAGCCAAGGCTCTCCTGCCTGAGAATAAATTATGTTGCGGAGGAATGACTGTTAGCCCTGGTTCTTTTTAAATCGAACCATGGCTCCTTTAAATTGAATAAATGTTATCAGTTCCTCCGCTGGATGGAAATGAAACCTTAAACCTTTTGTTGGGCAGGAAGGAGCAACTGCTAATTATGTGTCTTAACCTGGAAGAAAGAAGCAGGTGAGGCAGATGGCCAGGGCTGGGCAAAGGTAGGGAAGACAAGCTGCTTTACCTGTTTACCTACTGCCGTCGAGGTGATTCTAACTCATGGTGACCCCAGGTGTTACAGAGTAGAACTGCTCCACAGGGATTTCTTGGCTGTAATCTTTATGGAAGCACATTGCCAAGACTTTCTTCTGCAGCACTGCCTGCAGAGTTCGAACCACCAACCTTTAAGTTAGCAAACTGTTTGTGCTACCCAGGGCAAAGGCAAGGAAGAAGGGCTGCTCTGGCTGGGGCTAAGTGACAGAGAGCTGGCATCCACTTAATTCTGCCTTGTAGTGGGAAAGCACTGGGCTGAGAGTCAGAGAACCTGATTCTAGACTTGGTCCCACCACCAGCAGGCAGCGACATCTTGTTCAAGTCATTTCACCTCTCTGGGCCTCAATTTCCTCCTCTGTGTAATTTGGGAGTGGTGAACTTGAGATCTCTAAACTGTCTATCTTTGTCACAAGACGATAAACTTCTAGAAGGATAATTTGGTTCATCTTTGCATCCTCAGCATCTGTATCATAGAAACTATGTTTGATGAATAAACGCAGGGCTTGGGTCTTAGGGAAGTAGCTTCCCTACAACCTGGGACCTTTGTCTGAGAAGCTTGCATCAGGAGAGAGCCCCTAAGCTAAGCCCTTTGCCTACTCTGGCCTCAGATTTCTTGCTTGACTGAGGATTGACCCCTTCAGCCCAAAGAACCTCCTATCATGGGGTAGTTGTTTACTTTTCATTACCTTCCCTTAAGTGGGGGGTGTGGAGGGGGAGAGGATGCTGGGAGCTGGTTAGATGGATGGACAGGCCAGGGGTCAGCCTCTCTTCCTCGGAGAGGCCCTCTTAGGCCAATTCACCTTCCTCTTCTCTCTCTCACCCTCAGGGCACAGCCATGTCTCCACAAATGCCTCCACAAACAAAATGCCTCCTGGGAGCCTCCAGCCTTGCTCAGGTCTCACCTGGAGCCAGCTGTCCTAATGAAGGGCCCTATGTTCCTAGTGTATGTCCCCACATCCTCCAGAGCGAGGCCCCACTGGGCTGCATGAAGGCTCAGTAATGGTCCGGCTATTGATCTGTGGATGGCGGTTCTAAAGCAGCCATTGGTACTCTGTGGGAGAGTGAGTTGGGGGGTGTGGTGATGATGGAGCAGGCGGCCTTGACTGCCAAGGAGTCTCTGGGAAACTGCAGTAACCTTCGACTCTGTGTGCCACTCACAAGGCTCCCAGGCAAGGAGCATCGGAACCTCTGCTCTCCCCACAGTGTGGCAGCAGGGGAGCAGGGAGGGAAGGGAGGACTCTTATTGCTTTTTCTGATTGGTTGATGAGGTGGGGGAGGGGGAAGGGGGCCAGGAAGTGGACTCTGCATCCAAGCTACCAACACCACTTCCCATCACGGGGCTGAGACATCCTTGATGACCTGAAAGTGACATTTCAGCCTGGTGTGCCAAGGGAAGTGGCTTCCCGTGGGAAAATAGCTCCATATGACTGGGCCACATCCAAGCGGAAAGAGTGCCTGAGCTGTGGACTTCGAAAATAATAAGTGCAAAGAAAATAATGAAACCTAGCTTCAGTACCTTATTACATGTCCTCAGTCCCATGCAGATAAATCCCCCAAACCCTGGCTTCTCTCCCCAAGAAAGGCTCTGAGTTCTGAGGTGTTCTAATTCCATGTTGTGAGAGTTCTGCAGGGTTCTTCGTTAACTCACTCGAAAATGGGGATGCTTATGGAACAGGGTAGTCCCTGGGTGGTGCAAATGGTTGACCAGCCCGGCTGCAACTGAAAGGCTGGAGGTTTGAGTCCACGCAGAGGCGCCTCAGAATAAAGCCCTGGTGGTCTACTTCTAAAAAATCAGCCATTGAAAACCCTCTGGAGCACATTTCTACTCAGATACACATGAGGTCACCATGGTTGGAGGCTGACTCAACTGACAGCAACTGTTTTTTTTTTTTTTTTTAAATGAAACAACAGAGTAGGTGACAGAATTACGTGAGAAAGCAGATGTAAAAATGCTTTACAAACATAAAGCGCTAACAAAAGTTACCTGTTGTTGTGGTGTAGTGGTTAAGAGCACGGCTGCTAACCAAAAGGTCGGCAGTTCAAATCCACCAGTTGCTCCTTGGAAACCCTATGGGTTAGTTACACTGTCTCCTACAGGGTTGTTACGAGTCAGAATAGACTGGAAGGCAATGGGACCAATAAGTAGCATTTCAAATCAAGACCTTAAATAGAAAGAAGGTTTTTCTTCCCCAGTCACAGAAGCTGACCATAATCTCTGTCCCCAGACAGTAGTGAGGGGTTAGAGAGGAGGCTGGGTTTGAACAACCTCTTGCCAGCCCTCCCAACACCAGCCTGCATCCACTCCACCCACACTTTAGCTTCCAAGACCATGGACAAACGACTTAACCTCTATGGGGCTCACCTACAAAACAGGGGTAACGCCGGAGTTAAGCGATCTATTTTTTTTAGCTCTGATTTGTATAATTCACTGAAGTACACATTCTTGTTATCTTCAGCCACCCTCTCTCTTTCACTCCATTTCTTCCCGATCCTAAACTTTCTGTCCTCCTCCCACCCCCACCCCTGGGGGATCTGCCTTTAACCTCCCGAACTTTCTCTTTGCTATCCCCATCCACACATCCCCTTTTCCCAAATTCTTTGGTCCTTCCAGGTTTTGACAAGAGGGATCTGCGTCCTTCTCCAAAAGGTCTCCCTGAGAATTCTTTAAGTGGCTGGGTGGGGGAAAGGCTCTCATGTATTTTTGGTACCAGAGATAATCAGATAATTGTGCAATTAGCAGTGATTTTATCGCTCCTGTTATTTCCTTTTAACAAGAGCCCCCTTTAAAAAAAATAAAAGGGATTCTTTTTTTCCTTCCCTTGTTGTTGTTTTGTCTGGAGTGTCTGTCATTAGGATTTTGGTCCGACACCCACGCGCTCCGCGAGGAAGCGGAGGGGGAGGGAAAGGATGCCAGAGGCAGAACTCCTCGGGGAGAGAATCTGCCAAGCGGGCCGTTCTGCTCGGCTCCCCAGCGGAGCCCAGATTGCCGGAGGCGGCCGAGCGTGAGCAGGCCACTCCTGTCTCCAAAGACCAGCTCCTGTCTCTACAACGACTCCCTCTGACTGCCCCCCACCCGTGCCCCGGGCCGCTGGAGAGGGACACTCGGGAAAGACCCCAGAGGCCAGGGCGGGGGGGAGGGAGGTGCAGCTGGGCTCCTCGCGGGGACTGGGGGAGTGGCAGGGAGGCCTTCCTTGTAAATGTCGCCGCTGAGGTGCTGGGATGCAGGGGCCGCGCTCCAAGATGCCCCGGGCCCAGGAGCGGGCTCGACCCCGCAGGCGTTTCCACGCTCTCCTCCCCGTGGGCTGTGGCACAGAGTGGGCAACCCCTTCCAAGGCCTTGTGCCAGGTAAATACCAAGCCAATTCCCGGCGATTTCCTCTTCTGCCCCCGGGCAGTGCCTGCTGCGTGTTCCCTGATTCGGGCCCC
Organism: Trichechus manatus latirostris; assembly: GCF_000243295.1. Taxonomy (NCBI): domain Eukaryota; kingdom Metazoa; phylum Chordata; class Mammalia; order Sirenia; family Trichechidae; genus Trichechus; species Trichechus manatus. Next base: position 6,373,260 of record NW_004444079.1, on the reverse strand, counting down.
GGCTGTGCAATCAGCGACAGGTAACCTGCGGGGATCCGTAATTGCTCTGGAGTTGCCTGGGACTTTGCAAGGTAAGCACACGCGGCGCGTTTCCCAGGCCCTGGGTGCGCGCCCGTGCGCCTTGCGCCGGTTCTCGCTCTGCCTCGCCGCAAGCCCGGGACCTGCGCAAGCCAGGCGCTTCGGGGGGCTAAGAGCGAAGTGGGGCGAGATCAGATCCACGAAGCTGAGACAGCACCTTTGCTTAATGGTGCCGGGGTGGGGGATGCTAGAGGGGAGAGGAGAGAAGGAGGGGAGACGAGGTGACTTGTGGCAGGAGAGGGGCCACCTCACCATGTCCCCAAGGAAGGTCTTGGGGGACATGGGATCCTCCTGTCCCTTCCCTCCGCTGGAGAGGCGCCTCATTGATGAGCCTTGTCATCATCCTTCAAGTGTAATTTTTTTAAATTGCAAAAATCTTACAGAGCTATTAACCTCAAAAGAGTTTAACATATGGCAGACCGAGTCTCCCTCTTACCCTAATTATAAGGCTTGCAGTAATGGGGCTGTCTTTTAAGTTACAGCTGCTGCGCTTTTGGCTTTCGCTAACATTACATCCTATTAAAGAGCTACATTAAATGCATGCAAATTGCCAGAGCGACCGCGCTCTCCCGACCAATGAGGGGGACGGATTGCAGCCGAGGCGGTGATATCGGGGGTCAGACTCACCCTGCTGCGAGCGCCATATGATCTATCAATCAAACTCCTCTCATTAATTAACTAATTCATTAAATATCTTTATATATGAAGGCCCGGCCAGGCGGAACATTGTGTTGACAGGGACGTCCCGTCAGCACTTAGCCCAGCGCGCTCCTCTCCCCTCCCATACAAATCACCCGGCGACCAAGAGAGGTCAACTTCCCAGTGTCTGCGGGGGTGCGGGGTGACCGAAGCAACAACTGTGCTGTTGCTGGGAGCGCCCTCTTGGGCCTCTGTCCACCCGTCCAACTCTTACCAAAGTATTGCTGTAATGATCTGGATGTGGGTCTGGGCCCCCCACACCCCCCTACCGCTCCCCTCCCAGACCCTGGAGGGCGGGGACTGGCCTGGGTCCTGCTTGTCTTGTACTCCCAGAGCCTAGCACAGGTCCCAACATGTGGCAGGTGTTTTAAATGTTGTGGAACGAAGGACCCCAAAACCAAACCCATTGCCCTGGAATCAATTCAGACTCAGAGCGACCCTATAGGACAGAGTAGAACCACCCCAGAGGATTTCCAACACTGTAATCTTTATGAAAGCAGACTGCCACATCTTTCTCCCAAGGAGCAGCTGGTGAGTTTGAACCACCAACCTTTCTGTTAGCAGCCAAGAGCTTTAAGCACTGTGCCACCAGGGCTCCCTGGAGTGACGGAAGGCATGCTTAATTGGAGTATGTTCCTCTCTCCAGTCAGTACCCAGTGTCCTCAAAGCCTTCCTTTGCAATGTTCTTCCAGAAGACTGGTCACTCTGGGGAGGACAGGAGGGCAGTGATGTGAGCAGATGGCATCTCTGGGGAGGGCTGGGGAAGGAGTGGTGGCTTATTGGTGGTACTAGAGGAGGGACAGGGATGGGAGGAGAAAGGAACTTTTGAGGTTCAGAGTTGGTGAAGGAGGTAGCCACAGTTCCCGGGCTCTGAAGCAAACCCTTGTGCCAAGGAGGATGGGGCTCTGTCACTCTATAAATAATAGAGGGACATTTTAGACATTTTAGAATAGGAGCCCTGGTTGTGCAATTGTTAAGCTCTCTGCTGCTAAGTGACAGGTTAGAAGTTCAAACTCACCCAGTGGCTGAGCAGGAGAAAGACCTGGTGATCTGCCCCCGAAAGACTATAGTCTAGAAAACCCTATGAGGCCCTTCTGCTCTGTCACATGGGGTCACTATGGGTTGAAACTGACTCGATGACACCCAACAGCAACAACAAGAGAATGGACAATGGACTTCCTTGTTTTTTGTTTTGTTTTTGTTTTATGAAAAAAAGATCAGTAGTTGCAGAGCAACTATTATATGTCATTCCTTTCCTGTATTATCTCATTTAATACTGACCATAACTTTGCAGTATTTTTACTTCCAGGATACAGAAGAACAGAGTCTCAGACAGGGTAAGTAACTTACCTGAGGTCAAATGGCAGAGCCAGAATTCAGACTTGGGCTTTCTGGATTCAAAAGCAGTGCCTACTGCTATGTCATCAGTATGTAAAAAAATGATGCTTGAGAGATCAGTGGATGTGCCTCTCTCCTCGGGTGCTTGCTGTTCGGCTTTGCTCATACCGTTGTCTTTCTTTGCTTATTTTGTAGCAGCTGCTGTCACCATTGGCTTCTCAGCTGGGCTGGGGGAGTGGCTGTCTTTGCTCCATGTTTGGAAAGATGGAGGTCACAACACACCCCCTAATAAAGGCTGCTGGCTCTTGACTGTGCTTAGAGTGGATTGGAGTGATATTCTGTATAGAGCACCTGGGATGGACAAAGCCAGCTGTCTGTTAGCTCTGGGTCCTCAAGAACCTGAGCCATGAGGAGCTGGGTACAAGGAATGAAGATGGGATGGGTAGCCTCCAAGTCAGTTCCAGGAGAACGCTCCTCTACCAGCCTCTGGACCCTGCCAGAGAGGGCAGTTATGGGTGAGGGCTTCTGTCTGAATGAAGAGGATCTATACAGGTGTTAGCCTTGACTCCTGCCATTCAGCTCATGCAAGTTCCCAGTCCATCCAAATGAAGTGAGGTGTGCAGGCAAACTCCCAAAGCCTAGGAAGTCCTGGGAAAACATGTGCCCAGATCCTCTTACGCTCCCTCTCTCCATCTCACTCACTCTCATACCATTCCTGAGACCTGGGGCTAATGGACTTTGGCTGTTAGCACCCATGATGTTGGGCACCAGCTTCACCATAGGCCTGGTCTTAGGCTGGGTTCTCTAGAGGAGCAAAACCAGCAAAGCGTATATATATATATGTATATACACACATAGATTTATTTCAAGGAAATGACACACACAGTTGTGGAGGCTGGCAAGTCCCAAATCCATAGGTCAGGCATCAGGCTGGAGCCTTCCCCTGAGTCATGTGGTTGCAGGGGCTGACAAACCCCATATCAGCAGGTCAGATGGCAGGCTGTTGGCTCATGTTCCAGCAACTGGAGGTCAGTGCTATGACGAGTCAGATGCAGGATTGAGAGCGTGAGCTTTGCCAGAACATCCGTATATATATTACATGCAGGCCATACCCCCAAGGAAACTTCCCTTTCAACTGATTGGCTGTTCACATCAAATCACAAAATGGAGGATGGTTACATAATATCTGCCAAACTATTGAGACTCATCACCTAGCCAAGTTAACACATAATCTTAACCATCACAGGCCTCTATACCTTCCTCTGGCCCCCTTGGTTCCCAAGAATAGTCTTAGAATGGGGCATGCTGTGCTAATGGGAGTTAATGGTAACCTTGGAGTCAATTTTCCCTCCCAGAGGAAAATTCTCCTGGCTTTCGCTGCACAGACTGTAATAGTGAAAATGGCTCTAGATTTGAAAAATTGGCATGTTGTAGTGCAACAAGGCAATTTTTGAATTGTTCCATGCAGCTGTGCGCCTCTGGATGCAATGCTGCTTGCGTCCTAAAGCCACGGATGGAGAGCACTTTCCAGCCAAAAACAGCACAGAGGTGGTTTTTAATTCTCCCATTCTAGCCTGAATTTTTCTAGTTTTTTGTCCTCTTGCCCAAAACCTTTGGAACTTTGGCCTCTACCTTAGCCGCCGCCAGAGTTATTGGGTGAGGAACGGTGCCGTGGCCCCCTGCAGAACCTCACACCTGCAGGCTGACACCAGGGGGCTTGGGAAGGAGGGTCTCCTGAAGGCCAGGAGTCTGTGCACAGGCAGCAAAGGTGAGGGGAGAGCAGCTCAGGAAGCATCTCCTGGCCAGTGTCAGTGCTGGGTAGCTGGGAAGGGCCTTTCCTGGACTGAAGGAAGAGACCCCAGAGGAGGAAATGTCTTTCATTGTTGTGCAGGACACCTGATTTTGATGTGCTATGTTTCCTCTTATCAGATGTGATCCATTTTGCCCTGATTTTATAAACATTAAAATGCAATACAAGGCATCTTAGAATAAAACTACCTGATATATATTCTGAATACTAGGACCACAGAATGTTCTTTAGTAAATGTCCTTATTGTACAGATGGGGAGGTGGAGGTTGGTGGAGAAGAACTTGGTCTTGCTGCAGTGTGCTGCAGGCTGGTCGGGTAATGATCCCAGTGGCCAGGGAAGTCTGTTGTTCTCACTTTCGACTTTTGCGGCCATCGATCTCTTCCTTTGGCTGATTTCCCTGTCCATGAGTTCTCTTACTGGTGGGCCTTATTTGTTGACTCAAGATTAGAATGAAGTCATGTGTCGAAATAGAATACGGAACAAGTGCTCAGCACTAGCCACAGCCTGACCTGCTCCCCAACGATGCAGTTTCTACAATCGGTCCTGTGGTGTCTGGCGTGTCCGTGGATTGCATCATTCCCTTACTCCTGAGGAGAAAGTCCAGGCTCCTAACTCTGGCTTATAATGTGACTCATGATATATATTATACCTATTTCTCCAGCCTCAGGTCTCTCGACCACTCCCCTTTCTTCCCATCATGACCACTGACTCACCACCCTATCCTCACCCCATCGTACCCCGTGCTCCTGTCACATGACATGTTTTTCATTTGTCCAAATGTGTCCTGCCCTCATTCACCTCTAAGCCTTTGTACGTACGATTATTCCCTCCACCTAGAAATCTCTATCTACACTAACCTGTCCCCTCACTCCCTCTGAAAGTTATGGCTCCTCCCCCCAGGAAAACACACAAATTTACATGTGTGCAAAACTTCAGCTGTAATTTCGGGAGGTTTATGTCCCCCCTACACCTGGCTAGCTCTGACTTATCCTTTAGTCTCGGTTGAGACCCCAGTTTCTCTTCACTCAGCCCCAAGGTCTGGATGAGATGCCCAATCTACTTTCCCTATGCCGTCATATGTCATTCTGTACTGTAATGGCCTGTTGACCAATTCAATTCTCTCATTAGAATGTAAGCTCCATGAGGGCAGGGCCTGTGTCGTGTTCCCCATTTTATGCCCCCCATCCTGCAGACTGCCTGGCTTATGATAGGCACGCCATGAATAGTTGAATTATGTCGGAATGCTGCTCCTACTACTGTAAGAAATAATCATAGCTGACTTTTACTGAGTGCTTTCACATGCCAGAAGCTGTGCTAAGAGTTTTCATCTTATTTATATTAGTTCTTGTATGAATTGAATGAGTCAAGAGACCAGGGTTCTACTCCTGACTCTGCCACCAGCTGACTATGTGACTTTCAACCATTTCCATGGCTTTCTTACCTTGAGAACGAAGGAGAGAGAAGGGGACAGACCAGACTTAATCCCACAGTTCTTTTTCTACGCAAAGAAAGAATCAGGAGTCAGTCTAACCAGGCCTAAAGGAGAAAAACCCGCAGGACTGAGAGAATCAGCTGACACTGAGGGTCCACTTTCTAGTCCAGGAGCAGGAGGAGGGGAATACGGCGGAGAGGCTGGGAAGGGCAGCGGGTTGCTCTCCCATGCTGTGGCAGAGCTTCCAAATAGAGAAGCCCACTGCTAGCTGAGTCATTAACGCTGGTCTCCTCGCCGTAACCTCAGGCATTGTCTGATTTAAGTGTAATAGCTTGTTTGGTGGATTTTTACCTTCTATAGAAATCCCCCCAAGAGTGAAGTGCTGCATTCAGCCGGGAGAGCACAGGCCTTTGTGCAGCTGATGGCCCGGGCCGGCTGAATGTGTTTGGAGTTAGTTATCAAAGGGGAGGATAAATTAGAGTGCAGGCTGAAAGAGGAGGAAGAGGGGGCCTTACAGAGCAAGGCTGAGCACTTTTGCAGCTGAGTTGGGGCTGGGAATCCCCAAGGCCGGACCTCTTGCCTTTTGACAAGGGTAGTGCTATAGGCAGAGTCCCTGGGTGGTGTAAACGGTTAACATGCTCGGCTGCTAACCAAAAGATTGGCAGTTCAAGTTCACCCAGAAGTGCCTTGGAAGAAAAGCCTGGTGATCTACTTCCAAAAAATCAGCCTTGAAAACCCTATGGAGCACAGTTCTACTGTGACACACATGGGGTCGCCGTGAGTCGGAATCGACCAGATGGCAATGATTTGGTTTTGGTTTGCCATTATTGAGATCACGTTCTGATGGCACTGCAGACTCCAAGGAGTCTCTCTAGCCTTGTGGGTTCAATTCAAGTGCTTAGATCCTTCTCTTTAGCGGCCCTCGCCCAAATCCCTTCCCCCAAACCCCAAGGCACACTGACAAGCTGGTTCCAGTCCAGTTTTATGGGGTGAGCCATGAGTCTGGATTTCCCAAAATAAGAGATCCTGGGCAATTGCCCTTCTCCATGGAGTTGGCTTCTGATGTCTGGATTCAGAGGCCAAGCTGGGCACAGCTGTCAGCTGAGTTGCCGGGCTGTGGAAAGAATACATTGCACTGAGTGCCCGGCTTTCTCCTGCAAGAACACCTCCATTTTTCAATGAGTTTTTTTTACCTCCTATCACCCTCCCTGGGTTCCCCATTGACAACTTCTTACCATTTGGGGTCCAGATCAACAAAAGCTAGTCCTCAAGGAAGCAGAGACCTATCTTTTGTTTTCCCATTAGCAATAAACCCTTAACAACAAAATCTTAGACGCGTGTCACTTTCCAGCTGGGAGGAACCTGAGAGACCAAGCTGTAGACTCAAAACCTTTTTTCGGTTGCAAATATTTTTAAGAATCATTGGAAAGTTATAACCCCTCACTTCAGCGAAACACCCAGATTCACATGCATGCAAAAATTTATCTGTAATTTTAGGAGGATCATGTCCTCCAAATCTATGTGCATATCCAAGCCGGGCTGCACATTTGAATCACCCGGGAGCTTTTGTAAAATTCTGAGGTCTGGGCCTTACACCCAGAGATTCTGAATGAATTGGTCCAGGGTGGGGTGTGGGCATTAGTATTTTTTCTGAAACTCTCTAGGGCATTCTAATGCAGCCAGGGTTGAGACTTATTGTCCTAGGGATTTTTAGACCCTAGTTTAAGAACACTTGCTGCAGATCTTCAATGTCTGTACAGAGTGGAGCATAGAGGATGCGTGCTGGGACAGTTGCCAGAATGGGTTAGACGCCATGAGCAGATTTATCATTCTGCCCACTGTGTTTAAAATCCTTTCCTTCTTTCCTCACCCCTTGAGGGGTGTGTCCTTGGTGTTCACTTAAAATGATTTAAGCACACCACAGTGGGAAGGGAGCCTAGTTGCTTTGATGTGCTCCTGTCATTTCAAGGAGCTCAATAAAAATTTAGTTTCAGAGCTCACTCAATGCAACTTCTGCACAGAGGTCTTATGTTGCAAACCAGGTATCTCTTTTCTTCTGGCCACCCCTGAGGAAATCGTGTATTTGAAATTCAAACAATATTTGGGCAAAAAGAATTTCTCGTTATATGCAGCAAGGGAGGCCAATGAGAGAAAGGGCTGAGAAATGATTGAGTGACATTTCTATTTGCCAGTTTGACTTTTCCACCAGTGGCGGCTGTATTTTGGGGCTGCCAGAGAACTCCAGCTTCCTGGTGTGGACTGGAAATGCCAGGACCCTGGAAAAAATAATTTGGAGGAGAAAAATGTGAGTGGGCTAAAAACAGATTTGAAGAGTCAGTGTGACCTCAAGCTGATGTGGCTGGTAACAATGAGTAAAAAATAGCTAAAGAGGTTTGTGCTTTCCATAAGGTCCCTCTGGAGGAGATGGTTTGAGTTCTAGGTTCACAAAAGGAATTCAGAAGTTATTTTGATCTCCATTCTTTGGTAGGTGAATCTCCTGTATAAAATCCTGACACTGATTAAGCATTTAAATTGATTTATTAAAAAAACAGAGGCAGTGGTGTTTCTGCGGTAGAATGCTCGCCTTTCGTATGGGGGACCCAGGTTCAATTCCTGACCAATGTACCTCATGCACAGCCACCGTCTGTTTGTGAGTGGAGGCTTGCATGTTGCTATGATGCTGAACAGGTTTCAGCGAAGCTTCCAGACTAAG
>NW_004444079.1:6345173-6363300 GCF_000243295.1 Trichechus manatus latirostris | reverse complement strand
GCATGTGAAAGCTGGACGATGAATTAGGAAGACTGAAGAAGAACTGATGCCTTTGAATTATGGCGTTGGTGAAAAATATTGAATATTCTATGGACTACCAGGAGCCCTGGTGGTGCAGTTGTTGACAGCTGCTAACCAAAAGGTTAGCAATTCGAATCCACCAGCCGCTGCTTGGAAACCCTATGGACCAGTTCTACTCTGTCCTATAGGGTCACTATGAGTCAGAATCAACTCGACAGCAATCGGTTTTTGTTTTTCTTTCTTTTGGTTTATGGGTTTATGGACTGCCAGGAGAATGAACAAATCTGTCTTGGAAGAAGTACAACCAGAATGCTCCTTAGAAGGGAGGATGGTAAGACTTCATCTCATGTACTTTGGACATGTTATCAGGAGGGACCAGTGCCTGGAGAAGGACATCATGCTTGGTAAAGTTGAGGGTCAGCGAAAAAGAGGAAGACCCTCAACGAGATGGCTTGCCACAGTGGCTGCAACAATGGACTCAAGCATAGCAAGGATTGTGAGGATGGCGCAGGACCGGGCAGTGTTTTGTTCTGTTGTATGTAGGTCGCTATGAGTCGGAACCAATTTGAAGGCACTTAACAACAGTAACGACAGAGCAGGGGTTGAAGACGGGAGAGATAGAAGGCTGGGATATTAATTAGGAGGTTACAGTAATAGTCTAGGCAAGAGGACCTAAGGGTTTAATCTAGAATGATTTGGGACAGGGTGGACTGCGGAGTAGCCCCCAAATAATTCACAGCTGGGACGATAAACCAGCTCACTGCCTGAGGGGCTGCCTGGTAGGATGCTGAGAAGGCTGGGTGGCCTCTGGTGAGTAGGGAAGCTCAGCCCGGAGCCCCTCTGGCCTTCCATCCTCCATTCAATCCCATCCGGCTACTGGCCGCATTGCTGTTGCTGCTGCCACCACCATCACTGTAGATTCAAATGGTGCCCCGAGTTATGCATCAGGGATTCTGACAATAGGAGGCTTGCAACTGAAGGGGTGAGTCGTATAACAAAATTACCAGCCTGCTGTCAGCCAGGCGCTCTGCCTCTGCAGAACAGATTCCAGACAGGTTGCAGCGTATCAGACCCGGCCTGCCTGGGCTTGGCAGAGGGTTCTATGGGCAGACAGAGTCAGTTACCCAGAAAGGTTCAACTTAACTTCCCCCGCTGCCTGCAGACCCTGCCCAGACTTCCCTGGCCTTCCTGCCCTCTGCCAAAGTGCCGTTGGCCTGGGCTGGAGTCAGCTGCCTGCCAACCCTGTCCTTGGGCATGTCCAAGTATCACCCAGGAGCTCCAGGGGGCCAGCCTCCTGCTGGTCAGCTGAGGACTCCTTGCTTTGGCCCCTGGCTAGTGGATTTCCAGTTCTTCCCCTGCAGACCTTGAGGGATCCTCAGGTAGGAGAGACATCAACAGGTTGCCTTGTCTATCATGTACTACTTGTAAGGTGCCCTTTTATCCTTTTACCGGATGTAGTCCTCATTCTCCTAATTGCCTGTCCTAGGACAGCTGGCTGGTTAAGATCTGGGCACCCGAGTCAGATAGGCATGAGCTTGAAGCCTGGCTCAGCCACATGCGACTCTGTGACCCAGTGAGCTGTTTATTTAACCTCTTTACCTTCAGTTGTACCCTCTGTGAGCTGAGAATAATAATAATATGTATCTCATAGGATGATTGTGAGGATCAAAGAAGATTCCGACTCATCGCAACCCTATAGGACAGACTAGAACTGCCCCATAGGGTTTCCAAGGAGCACCTGGTGGATTCGAACTACCGACCTTTTGGTTAGCAGCCACCAGGGTTTCCTCAAAGATAGTGGGTGTAAAATGCTTGGCACATGATAAACACTCAACAAATATTTGTACTCCTCCTCTTCTTCCTTTTTCTTCTTTCCCTCCCACCCCTCCTCTTCCTTCCTTTCCTCTCATTGTCCTCCTTCTTTCCTTTCTCCCCTGCCCCCTCCTCCTCCATTTACAATTCTCACTTATCAGGAAGTTTGTTTTTCGGTTCCTCCTTTCTGCTATGTTGTTGTGGGCCATAGAGTCAATTCCGACTCAGAGTAGAACTGCCCCGTAGGTTTTCCTAGGTTGTGATCTTTACTGGAGCAGATCGCCAGGTCTTTTCTCCTGCAGAGTGGGCTGGTGGGTTCGAACCGTCGACCTTTTGGTTAGCAGCCAAGTGCTTAACCATTGTGCCACCAGGGCTCCTTCTTTTGCAATAGAGACCTGAATTGGGAGTAGATCTAGCTTCTAATCTAGGCTTAGTTGCCAATTCACTTCATAGAGAATCAAGTCTACAGCTTCAGAATATATGGTGAAATTAGGGTATGTTTTCCAAACTGGTTAGTGCACAGGATAAGGACCCTATGCTACTTTAGGTCCTAAAGAACATAGAGCTTCTATGTGTTTGAGTACTGAATTTCATATTTCATAAACATTTCCTCACTGTGCACCCCCTTAACTAGCCCAGTCATCTCTCAAATGTTTGCTGTTGGTCATGAACATCTACAAGGTGAGTTTAGATCTCTGCAAGTGTAATGCTATAATGGGATGCCAGCTTCAAACACATGCCCAACAGATGGAAAAGGAGAATGGATGGAAGGCAGAATCCTCAGTCATTTGGTCATTAAGTCATTCAACAAGCACGTACTGAGATCCAACTATGTGCCTGAGTGTTGAGGGCTTTAAAGGCAAATAAGACTGGGTAGTCTGATGGGGACATGGGTAAGTGGGGACAATTATAATAAAATGGACTCTATGTTATGACACAGGGAGAATAATGCTACTGAAGGGAGGCTGCTGGGACTAAGTGGGAGTCACATTCTGAAGGTCAAGTAGGATTTAGGTGAGAAGCTGGAGATGTGAAAACCTAATCAGTCCTTCCATCACTTTGGGGAGAGAGTGGTCCCCAAGGATTGGAGCAACTGACTGCTTGTCAGGCTCTGGTCCAATCACCAGCAATCTTTCCCAATTTGGACCCTTCTTGAAATCCACATATAAGGCCTCTAACTGAACAACCTTCCCCTGATGGCCAGGTGTTCCAGGTTGGGGGCAGTGTCCCCTAGATCCATCTTCCTCACCGTGGAGGTGGGTTAGTGAGGTGGGACTGACGGATTCCGTGAGCAGCGACTGCACCCCAGCACTATAGTAATTGTGCTAGACAGAGCTGTTTAAATACCACCAGACAGAATATTACTCAAATTAAAATGAGGCCTTAAATGTCATTATTTGTGTCATTATTAATAGCCCCTAATTGTGTTCTCTAATCATCATGAAATTATGTTAGTATTAATATTCACGTCAAAGCTGCCTAGGGAACTTGGAAGATTTAAAAAAAAAAATTATACCATATGTCAGTTCCCATGAATGTGAAGCAAATGCTGGCTTTAGTGCTTTAGCTCAGGCTAGAGATGAGATGGTGGGCTGCAATGGCTGGGGACCAGTGTCCCCGTGACTGCCAAGGTCCCCTCACCTCCCGCTCCCTGAGGGATTGGCTCCCAGACCCCTGCACTGAGCAAGGCCCTTTGTTGGCATCAGTAGGATTGATTCCCATGAAATGGGCTGCAGGTCTCATGCCAGCTGCTCTGCCTTGTGAGGGTGTGGAGTCTGCATGGATAGAGGGTTCAGACTGGAAAGTGTTTGGTGCCCTGGGACATGACATTGTCCCCTCTCCTCTCCTGGAGCATTAAGACCTGTCTCTGTCTAGACACCGTAATAAAAACCATGTGCGCCCGGCCTGTCCTCACTCTCCATCTACTCATGGGCTTCACCTCAGTGTATTTTGGATCCTCCCTAAACTGCCCTTCGTGACTCGGGGAAGCGGTGCAAAAGGAAGCAGTCTGAGTCTCCCAGAGAAGTTTATTTTATAATATAGAAAGACCTTTCAGAAAATGTTCTTCGAGACTCAGAATTTAAAAATATATATGCAGTGTCCATACAATCTGGAAAAAGATAGCTGTGATTCTGTTGGCAAGGCTGTCTTCATACTGCAAACAAAACAATCATGTGATCTGTGTTTCCACACTTTATGGACAACCTATACTTTGCCCAATGCTAACCTTACCATGGCTTCATTAAGGCAAATATGACTCCTAATATAAGGAGAAGGCTCCCTTCAGATGCTTTCTTTCCATCGGGAGGAAAGCCTTGGTTGGGGATGAGTTGGGTTACACCTCTCTCCCCACACCTCGTGGAACTTTAGTTCTGAGTCCCCTTCAGATTGACATCAAGTGTAAGAAGCGGTGGGCGACAAGGCAGGCAGTATTGCCAATTAGAGTTTTCCTCCCTGTGGGGCTGAGTGGGGCTAGTGCCCTGGGACCCCCGGAGGCATCAGCCTCCTGCTGACATCACTTCCTGGCTCCTCTTCATCGTTCCTACAAGTTCCTTTAGGCTGCCTGCTGAGTGTCTCAGACATCCACTAATGGGGCCCACGTGACCGCAATGTGTCAGACAAATCTGGGGCAACCGCCTCACTCTCTTCCCAGAGCCCTTGGAATTCTCTGGAACTGAGAATATTCAAATGCTTTTCTTGATGAAACAGCAGGCTTCCAACCCCCCCAAATATTATGACTTGAGTTAAATATAACCCAGAGCATGAACATCATGGCACAACAAGGGGAGCAGGGAAGCTACTGAAAGAGCAGCTCACACACACAGAGTCACCGTATCTGTCACACCGGGGGCTGCAGGGTGTCTGCAGACCCCACAGCCACACCCGACAGAAACCCCACAAAATCATGCGGAGTTCTTGGTACATTCTGGGCTGGTGAGTAGCTACTTTAGCCTGGGTAGGCCTTAAATCTGATGGTTTCTGAATATATTCTTTTTTAATTGGTGGTCTGGTTTGAAGGGGCGTGCGGGAGAAACTATCGCAACTGTGGTGTGGAAAGGAAGCCTTAGTTAAATTTCTCAGATGTAGAGGGAGGATCAAGGCAGGAACAGGATACTCTCAGGTGGTGTCAGATACAGCTTGGCATGCTGATGCTATTTCCCAAGCCAGGTGATAATCTTTTAAGACAACTTCCAAGGAGAAGTCTTGACCTGAGGAGGGGAGGGTGGGTAAGACGTACACTTGCGACCATGGGCCAAGTTCTCCAGCCCCTCTGTTCTCAGTTCCCTCTGCCACTGCATGCATAAGTTTACGGTGCAAACTCAGTGGGTAGTAGATAAGCAAAAGTCAGACTCTCTGAATTTCAAAACCAATGATTACAGTAATTGTTGGCCTAGGGCTGGATTTGAACCAGTGAACCTAGAATAGAATAGTTGAATAGGCCCTCTGTCAGAGCTATTCCACCACCGAGTTACCCAGCAACACAGCCACGTGACTGCTCCTCTCCCCTCGCTATGGGCAGAGCAGCAAATAGCTCAAGCCATTCCAAAGAGCAGATATATTGGCATCTTCTCTGTAATACTAATAGTTTATACATGTAGGAGAATTTATAGTTTTTTTTTTAACATGCTTTTACTTAAACTACCTCCTTTGATCCTCATCAGGTAAGTAGGGCAGGTATAATTATCTTCCACTTTTCAGATGAGAAAGTTGAGTCACGGCCAAAGGCTATATGACTTATAAGTGACAGAAGTGGAGTGTACTGCAAGTCTTCTGATGACTAGTGCTACATTTTAAATAGACCTCCTCTATTGTTACACAACTCTGTCCATCCCCTTGTCCCCACTCAGAGGCAGTTTGGGAATTTTGGGAAAAGTCAAGGGGCTACTAGACCATGAATCCTATAAAGGCAGCAGCAACAACATTATTAAGCTCTTCACCTTTCCCCAAATCTCCTCTTTTTTCTAGTCATATCTGAGGTGTGCATGAGATGAAATCTAGAGGGATATGTGGGCAGGTATGGAAGGAAAGTGATAAGAAAGATTTCACCCTCTCAGGGTCTTTGCTTTCATTCTCTGTGGTCCCTTCCTCAAAGACAATCAGTAGAAAGATACCCCACTCCTCCTGAATCTGAAAGCAAACCACAAAAGAACCTTCCCTCATCCCCCACCCCTCAATAAATCGCCAATCCTGAGGCATCTTATTTGAGAGCAGGCTTGGGTTGAGGAAAGCTGTTCCTACTTCACTTGGCTGCTAGTGTGAGTGTCTTAGGAAGAGGCAAGAGCAGCATTGAGGATACCTCCCCTGGACTCATACCTGGAAATGTCTACCTGCCACCTGCTTAAGGAAAATAGTTGTAAAGCTCTTCTGGTGGGTCTCACAAATAAACACCTGATCTCCCCCCTCCTCCATCCTTAGGCCCACTGTCCATCTTTCCACTTCTCTGCCCCATAATTTGTTCTCCACTCCCATCTTCCGCTCTACAAAGCCCCTGCTAGAAGTTGACAAAGCTGACTGGCTGCTTAATGTGCTACAGGTGTTGTTGCTAGGCAACCACCCCACTCTGCAGCTCAGACTCTGTCAGCTCAGATCAAACCCCTGGTAGCACTTAACCCCGTAACTGCTTAATGCAAACACTAATTACTCAGGCCTACCAAACAGCGCATTTATAAGCCATAATCAAGAATCAGGCGGGAGGATTCTCAGCACCTTCAGTCCCTCAAACGAATACTTCTTAGCATTGAGCCCTGCGTCAGGCTGCAGGATGCTGAGGCCTTCCGCTTGTAAGTGAATGTTCTTCTTTGCCGGCCACACCAGGCAGATACAGAACTATAGTGTTGGTCATTCCACTCATCTACTCCACTGGACTGGATTCTATCTAAGTCAACCAAGTGCCTTGAGTTGGTTGCTCTCTGGTCTCCAAAAAAGAGGTTGCAGAGTCTGTTCCTGCATTTTAAACTACTTTCAGGCTGGCACTCTTGGCCTCCAACCTTGCAGCCATACTTGAAGTCCATTTCTTTAATGGATGTTCTCAGCTGAGCTGGAAATGATCACCATCATTTTTGACGATTCTTCTAAGACTTGAGGGTTTTTGTGCACTCCTGTTCTTAGATCTCATTTCTGCAGATAGAATAGCTCACATTCCTTTAGTCTGACCAGGAAATATAGGAAGCTCTAGACATATGTAGATATAGTTATATTAGAATGTAGATCAAACTCTGGTAGAATTTATGTGTTCTTGAGTCTGCCTCCCCCTTTCAGAGTGTGACCACACTGCCCAACAACTATTTGTCAATGCACAAATGCCACTCTGTCTTTTATTTCTATTTTCTAAATCACAGAGTAGATTGTCAGGGAAGAGAGAGACCATTAAGTGGCAGAGCAAACTCCCCTATCCCTTCTTACCTTTTTCTCATAAGAATAAGCTCTGCCTGTAAACCAGGTTATAGAAGATACACACGTGGCACCAAATTTCCTTTCTGCTGGTGAGGTACTCACATGTTTAGCACTGATTGTGAGAGCAAGTTCCAGCCCTTCTGGACCAATGGAAGAGGGGAGACTTATCCATTTCCCAGAGGTAGCTTCCCCCTAGCAGGCTGGGCACCTCCGCATGATGCCAGACTGCTGGACAGAGTTTCAGTGGGTAACCATCACCCTCCTTCCCAGCTGGAAAAATCAGTTAACCTTTCCCCTACTGGCAATTGTGTAATTATTCAGCAGTGGAGAAGAGAGATCTTAAACTTTCCTTGAGCATTTATGGTCATTATTTTATTTAGCAACAAGTATTTTAACCTCAGAGCCTCACTGGGAAGTATTATACTCCCTGTAAATGATATTTATCAGGTCCTGTACTAGTGAACGTGTGCACGTTCTCAAGTAACTTTACCATAGTTCTAGCAAATGGATATAACTATATCTGTCCTACATATGAGAAGCTGAGGGAAAAAGAGGTTAAATAATTTGCTCAAGTTTGCATGAGTAGTAAGTGGCAGAACTGATGTTCTAAGCCAGTTCTAAAGCTTATTTTCCCCCTACTATGATACAGCGGAGCCCTGGTGGTGTAGTGGTTAAGAGCTTGGCTGCTAACCAAAAGGTCAACAGTTCAAATCCACCAGCCACTTCTTGGAAACCGTATGGGGCAGTTACATTCTGTCCTACAGGATCTCTATGAGACGGCACCTGACAACAACATCAACGATACACCAGCTCCCAGGACAGTCAAACACCACAGCTCAGAGAAGTTCGGTGACTTGCCACTTAAGTGACCCCACTGCCAGCTGAGTGGTGGGGCAGAGATTTGAATTCTGATTGATCTGACTCTAAAGTCCTTTTCATGTTATTCCTGCAGTTTCTGTGTTGGATTGATGCTTCCTTAGAGGTGAAAATCCTTGTGTTCAGCATGAAGGAGATGTGGAGTCTGGGAAGCAGCATAGACTGTATGCTGAACAGACTAGCCTGAAGTGAGTATCTCTTTCTCATCTCCCTTCTACCTCCTTGCGAAGGTCCGCATTGCAAAGAGAGAGAGAAAGATAGGGAGAGAGAGATTCGATCCTGCAGCCCCATAGCCACCTGCTTCCCTGCTGCATCCTGAGTCAGTAATGTCTTGGCTTTGGACTAAGCCACTGGTACCAGCTGGTGGCATTAAGAGTAGGGATTGCCAAAGGGCCAGCTTGGTCACAGGTGACAGAATTGGGAATATCATCATGGCCCTGGCTCTTCCTCAGTAGACCCAGTGGATCACGGAAGACCCTGGTTGGGGAGTTAAGTGGGGGCAAAAGAGACTGCATATGATGGGCCAGAGTGGGGAGGGGAGGGTGAAGGCTCGCCCCATGAGTTTAACACTTTCATGCAAGTGGTTTCTCCATAAAGTATTAATAATGTTCTTATAATTGATACTTCAGGGCAATAACCTCTGACAAAATGGCCCTGATTAGCAGATAATTGAGTGTGTTGGATTGTGTCCTGAGAGAGCTGAATGCCAGGCAAGGCCCATTAGCCCATCATAATGACCCCTTTTGTCAGGTATTAGTGTCATTAAGAGCCTGCTCTCTGAAATCAGTCCCTTTATTTAACTCTTTTTCCCTAATTATATGGATCATTTTACAAATCAAAGCAAATGTTTGCATACAGCCCCCCGGTCATGCAATGGCCCGAGGTGATGAAGGAGCAGGGCTGGGGATTTCTGAGTGGAGGATCTTCGGTAATGAGGGCACTGTTAGTCACTGGGAGTTTTCTGGAGGAGATGGACTCCTTGGAAACCCAGCCAGCATTCCACGAGGTCATGGCACACCCTGTCGGCTTAGGTGCCTGCCTGGGAGGAGCATCTGGACAGGAGATGCCTTGCCCAGAGAACTTTCAGGCCACACAGGCCACACATAGGTCAATGCCTGTGTACCTGAGTCCATCTTGCCAAAACAACTGGCCTCCTGGATTCAGAATAGCTAGATCCTTGACACAAAGAACAGTGAAATGGAATTGGTTGGCACTTGAGCATTGGTGTCATGGTGCTTAAGTGCTCAGCTGCTAACCAAAGGGTCAGTGGTTCGAATCCACCAGCCAGTCCATGGGAGAAACATGCGGCAGTCTGCGCCCATAAAGATTTACAGCCTTGGAAACCCTATGAGGCAGTTCTACTCTGTCCTATAGTGTCACTATGAGTTGGAATTGACTCATCAGCAATAGGTTTGTTTTTTTTTTTGGCACTTGAGTCCAGTTACAGGGCACCCACAAGACACAGAATAGCTAACGATCTGGGTTACAGCCAGAGAGGGCACACATCTCTGTCAGGAGTGGCTGGGGAGGATGAGTAGGACCTGGATACTCCAGATCTAAGAAAACGTTGTCATGGTGGACAGTGTCCATGCTTAAAGCTGCCAGCTAGATAAGCAGCCAGCGCTCCTGGGACTTTCAGGGACTTAAAGCATGATCAGCCCCCAGGCCACACACACAGAGTGTGACACAACAGGAAGCTCAAGGACAGAAAGCCACTTTCTGACCTACTGTCCCTCGCGTTTTCTCACTCATTAAAAAGTATAGACAGTTTCCCATTTATTTGAATCCAGTTACTGCCTGACACCTTTTCCACCCTCCCCAGCTCGGTACAAAGCTTTTTATCCCAGGGCAGGTTCAGTGTGGGTGAATCAGAAAGAGGTCTCAGTCTCCAGCATGCATTGCTTAGAGACGAAGGACTGATAGCT
The DNA here is from genome assembly GCF_000243295.1 of Trichechus manatus latirostris. Taxonomy (NCBI): domain Eukaryota; kingdom Metazoa; phylum Chordata; class Mammalia; order Sirenia; family Trichechidae; genus Trichechus; species Trichechus manatus. Next base: position 6,353,272 of record NW_004444079.1, on the reverse strand, counting down.
TGTTGGCAGCTAAGAAAGGTCTATCTTTATATATACTAAAGATGAAGTTGAAAGGATTTCATCTATTACAGGAAAGACCCAGAGGTTTGCTGAGCTGAAGATATTTTATTTATTTGGCAAAGTGTTGAGTAAGTTTCCCAAGAGGAGTGAGGACCAGCTCTGGGTCCTGGGCTGGTGTCTCTGAACTGCATCTCCCATCCCCTTCCCATTTCTGCAGAGGGAATGCTCCTGGGGTTTGCTTTCCCCTTGTTTTAATCATAGAGGAGCTCATGCTGCCATGATTTGCATTGGGCCTGGTGAGTTTCCCAGCATTGGCCTTGGGTGGAGAACTGCCAGCCGTGCAGAGAAACTGCCGGGGATTTTGCCGAGGAAGCAGAATTTTGGTGGTGGAGTGTGACATTCTCCTCTCAGAAATAACACCTTTCATTTAAGGTAAGAAAGGAGGTTTGACATCCCGTGAAAATGTGATTTTCAGCCGTGTTCTGCTTGGGGTAGACTTTTTCTGCAGGGCCTAGCTGCTGAACCAGGGAATGAAAATCCCTAGGCTGAAGGTGGGGGAGCCATGGTCCCAGGGACAATACATGAGACTTCTCTGAGAATGGAGTTGCACATGGGGGAAATTTTGCTTTCTGGCTGCAGCTCTCCCAGGGATCCAGTTCTCCATGAACCCCAAGGAACACTGCTCCCAGGAATAAAGAATGTGTACCTCATCAACCTGAATACTTAGTCACATATACTTAGATAAATAAATTAATGTTGTTGTTGTCGTTAGGTGCCATTGAGTTGATTTCTACACATAGCGACCCCATGTGACAGAATTGAACTGCCCCATAGGGTTTCCTAGGCTGTAAACTTTACAGAAGCAGACCACCACGTCTTTTTCTGGTGGACCTGCTGGGTGGGTTCCAACCGACAACCTTTCAGTTAGCAGCTGAGCACTCGTTTAATCATTGTGCTGCTAGGGTTCCTTAAATAAATTAATAAATATTCTATATTCTGGTAATTTTTAAGTTTACTCAATCAACAAATATTTCTTAGTTACTGACACTGCCTAGAGCTTGAACCAGGTATGAGTATAGATAGATAAATGGGACAAGGAATCTGCTCTTGATCAGCACAGAGTCGGCTGGGTGTGTGTTGCAGGGGGTTGGAGAAGGTACCAAAAACCAGTTGCCATCGAGTCTATTTCAAATCATGGTTACCTCATGTGTGTCAGAGTAGAGTTGTACTCCGTGGAGTTTTCAGCGGCTGATTTTCAGAAATAGATCTTCGGGCCTTTCTTCCAAGCACCTCTGGGTGAACTCAAACCTCCAACCTTTAGGTTAGCAGCTGAGCACATTAACAATTTGCACCACCCAGAGACGCATGCTTAATTCAATCCATTGCGTTGATGCTGTAATGGAAATGTGGGCTGTTATAAGAATGCACAGGTGGTAATAGCTACCTCTGGCTGAGAGAGAAGGGGATGGCTCTCCTGAAGATGAGATTTGACTTTGTTAATAAAGGAATGAAATAAAGCACCATAACAACACAAAACAGCTACCATTTATTAGGGATCCTAGTATAATACCCATAATAACTAATCTTATGGAGCAATTACTGTATGTCAAAAACTTTGCATGAGTTATTTCATTTGATCCTCACAGCAATCCTGTAAGACAGGCATCATTGATATCCGTACTTTATAGTTGAAGAAATGGAGGTTTCTAGAGAATTTAGAGATTAAGTAATCTGCTAAAGTCACACAGTTATTAAGTGTTGAACAACCAAGATTTGAATGCAGACTTCCTAAACTAGAGCTCAAGCTCTTCCTCATCTACTATCCTGCCCTCCCTACACACTGTACAAATGTTAACTCACTTAGTCCTTACAATGACCCAGAGAACTAGGCATCTTTATCCTCATTTTCAGGTGAGAAATTTGGAAGTGAGTTGGTGATCTACGTTTTGTCTTCATAAACTCTCAGAGGTAATTTGAGTCATTTCCTGCAGATCCTCATTCTTACCACCCCGGCTCTTCAGAACAATGGTTCTAAGCCTCAAGTTCTTTGTGGTTAAAATGTAGAGTTTGGGGTAAGAAGTGGAAGAAAGTGAGGTCGGGGTGCTGGGTAGTATAGTGGTTCCCCAAGATGTAGATGTCCTAATCCTTGGCACCTCTGAATATGTTAGGTTATATGGCAAAGGGGTTGCAGATAGAATTAAGGCTGCTAATCAACTGTCCTTGAGGTGGGAAGATTATCCTGGATTCACAAGGGTCCTTATAAGTGGAAGAGGGAGGCAGAAGAGAGATCACCAGAGATGGCAGGGTGAGAAGGACGTGGCCTGATGTTGCTGCCTTTGAAGATGGAGGAAAGGGGCCACAAGCCAAAGAATGTGAGTGACCTCTAGAAGGTGAAAAAGGCAAGAAAAAGGATTCTCCTGTAAAGCTTCCAGAAAGGAATGCAGCTCTGCTGACACCTTGATTCTAGCCTAGGGAGACCCATTTTGGACATCTGACCTCCAGAACTGTAAGGTAATAGATTTGTTTTGTTTTAAGCCACCACATCTGTGGTGATTGGTTACAGCAGCAATGGGAAGCTAAGAGTTGGAAAGTAGGATGGGTTAGTTTTGAAGGACCTTGAATATTGGGCTAAGGAGTTTAGTTATTAATTAATCAATTTACAAAAATAAAGAAAGAAACTTCAACATTGATGAGTCTTTCTGTGACCCAGAGCCATTCAGCCTTAGGAGATGCTGCCTAAATTCCTTCAGGAGCCAGACTTAGCCAGTCCATTATAGGTCATGAAGATCTGCATGCTCTTTGGAGAACCAGGAAAGAAAATGTCACTGCTACTTGGTCACAACCATGTCAACAGGGAGTAAGGGCATGAGGAGATAGTAAGATAATTCGGTCACAGCTGAATCTGCGGATCACTAAAGGCATGTTCTGGGAAAAACAAAAAAAACCCCACTGCCGTCAAGTTGATTCTGACTCATAACGACCCCATAGCGTTTCCAAGGTTGTAAATCTCTACGGAAGCAGACTGCCACATCTTTTTCCCATGGAGCCGCTGGTGGTTTCGAACCAGCCTTTCAGTTGGCAGTTGATTGCTTTAACCGCTGCACCACCAGGGCTTTTTGTATTCTTGTATTTTGGGTAAAACCCATTGTCATCGATTCTGACTCATAACAACCCTGTAGGACAGGGTAGAACTGCCCCATAAGGTTTCCAAAGAGTGACTGGTGGATTCGAACTGCTGACCTTTTGATTAGCAGCCAAGCTCTTAACCACTGCACCACTAGGGCTCTGTATTCTGGGTAGGAGGGTATTTTTCATTCATTGGATCATTCATTTAACAGTTATTGACCAATGACATATTATATGGCCAACTTTGCACGCAGGATATATAATGAAGAACCAACATATGCTCCACCATCGCTGTCATGGAGCCCATGACTCAGTGGGGGTCAAATGTTAAACAAAAAGTCTACTCATTGTCTCTTGTGTTCCCTGGGTCTCTCTGACCAGACTCCAGGCCTGGCTCACAGGGCTTTTTCCAGATGTATCTGTCTCTTTTCAAATCATCCTTTCAAGCTAAACTCAAGCCCCACAACTTTGGTGAAGTCTCTCCAAAGGAAGGGAGTGACCTCTCCCTCCTCTGTACTTCTACAGCATGGCTCTTGGCATATACCATTTCCTGTTGTGAATAACACATTCATGGGTGAGTCATCCAGGGCCACGACATTGTACACAGCTCCCTGGAGCTGTGCAGTACACACCTGAGCAGCCACCAGCACGCCCCTGAGGGCATCTCCTCAAGAAAAGTATAAATTTCTTAAAATACAGACAAGGACCCTATCTTACACATCTTTGAATCTTCTGTGATGCCTCATTTGTAATAGTGCTCAACTAAATATGAATTGATGTATATTCTGCAGTAGATGTAATAAAAGCCCAAAGATTGAGGATGCCAAGGCTCCACTGAATTTGTTCCCTAACTGGCAGCATTTTCTTAAGTTCTGAGCCTTGGTTGCAACATCTTCAAATCTGTGAGAGGAGCAACTCCATCCCTACCTCCCCTGCCGCAGAGAAGTGGGCAACTACAGGCTCCATGGTGAACTTTGGCAGAAAGGCCTGGGCTGATGTGAAAAGTCATCAGTGTAATAAAGTCCCCGTCTGTTGGTCAGGGCTTGCTAATGGCTGGCAAAGCATGATTAAGTTGCTGGGCTTGGGCAGGCAGTCTGACGCAGGGGAAGAAACATGTTTAGGCAGAGTCAGGGGAAAGATGTGGGTCCCCTTGGCTGTCAGGCTGAAATCTTTGCCTCTCTGATGGCTTCCCATCCCTAGACATTCCCAGGAGTGCTAAGTGGCTGTGCAGTTTAAAATAACACCGAGAGTCTTGAGTTTGTTTGGCTTGGAATGCAGTGCCCTGGGTGTCTGTAGTGGGCGAGTCCACTGGAGCTTGTCTCGGGCCTGGAATCATCTCCAGTTGACAGATTTGAGGCAAGAGAAGCCAGCAGCAGCTGGGAGGAGCTGTCCGGTTCTTGCACAGCCAAGACTTCACCTTCAGAGACCCTGAAGGTCACCCAGTGCGAGCAGTACCCTAGGAGTCAGGCTAATACTGTGAACAAATCCAAGCCAGGTAAGAATCTGAATATCAACTAAGAGACACAATGTCCATCTCTCTGCTTTGCTTTCATTCCTACTCCTGGCCTTGTCCCCTCTCCTTCCTTCAATATCCGGAGACTTTGTTCTTCAGAGGTGAGAGTCTGTTAAGAGGGAAATAGGCATTGTTATAGCCTCAGTGATGATGAGAAAGAAACCCATAGTAGGTGCTCAATGACTCAGTTGCAATGAATTGAAGGGAAGGCATGAGGCGCTGGTTTCAGCACCAGAGTGGTGCTGGCTGGGTGCTTTAACACATGGGCTGTTCTCTGGAAGGAGTTCTTGAAGGAAGAAGCAAAGAGAATTGCTGAGTGGGAGTTGAAAAACCACCCTACCCTGTGAGTTCTTTCAAAGAGAGAGGTTCTTTCTCCCACTGAGGCCGCACTTGGAATGAGAATGGCCACCTTGGTGAGGTTAGCCACCCGGGCCCTCCCTGGCCCCTTCCTTTGCTCATGGCTTCATAGCTGACCTCCCTGCGTGGCTCCCTTCTCACTTTACCTGCTCTTCCCTCCCCTGGCTCCCTGGTAGGTCAACAGGTTGTCTCTTACATTTTCGTCTGTTTCAGCTAAAGGGTCTCAGACAGGCAAGCATTAGTGGCTCAGCAGGGCCCTTCCCTTCCAGGAAGACTGCTGTGTCCACATCGAGGCTGTCAGTGTCCTCTATGGAGAGTTCTCAGTGGGCAAATTAGATAGAGTCTGCATTTGAGTGTGATTACACCCTATGGTGTGGCAGCTACGGACCCCGCTCAGATCTGGGGTGAGGAGGACGGCACTTTTAGAACATGGAAATGGCTTAAGTCTCCGTCCTTCCTCGTCTCTTACTCCAAAGGAACAGAGAATTCTGAGCTCATCTTTTTGAAGAAGGTGCCTCTGGCTAATTAGCTTTCAGGATCTGAAAAGCAGAGTTCGTCTGAAGCTTGGCATTCAGCTGGTCCAAGGATTGGGGGCCTTGGGGTAGGCTGAGGGAATTCTCAGAGAATTCATGAAAAACGAAAAGAAACAAACAAACAGAAAACAGTTGCTGTGGGGTCGATTCTGACTTCTGATGACCGCATGTGTGTCAGGGTAGAACTACGTTCCACAGGGTTTTCAATGGCTGATTTTTCGAAAGTAGATCGCCTGGCCTTTCTTCTGAGGCACCTCTGGGTGGACTCCAACTTCTTGGGTAGCAATCAAGTGTGTTAACTGTTTGCACCACCCAGGCACTCCAGTGGGGAATCATAGTCCATGCTTTTCCCTGCCATCCTGAGAGTCTGAAATGTGTTGTGACAACGGGCATTTTTTGCATTCTAACTGTAGGGGTGGTTTCCAGTGGCAGCTGGAAGCATGAAGCAGACAGCAGAGGAGACCCGTGGGAGAAGGAAAGGTGGGAGATGAGCATATTGAAGTGAGACTGTGAACCCCCACTTCTCCCACAAATGACCTCATTCATTATGGAAAAAGTTTAACTGATATTGAGTCATAACACACAAGCAGGAGAAACAGTGCAGTCGATACCTCTTTGGAGCACCTGGGGGAGGTGGATTGCTGGGGGTGAGGTAGGGAGGAAGCAGAGAGGGAGGAAGGGAGGGAATTTAGAAAATGATCTGTCTTAAGAAATGGCTCTGCAGCCTCTGTGCTTTTGTTAACCATGAACATGCACATCTAATCCCAATTAACTTCTGCCACCATCTCGAATCTCGGCTTCTCTGTCCAGGCCAGTGACAAGACCTTAGCTGCAGGCTACGAGGCCAGAGAGACCTTGCATTGCCTAGGTGGAAAGAACCAGATGGGCCTTGTTTGCTGGGGCATTGCTTGGTGGTGGCAAATGCATAGGTTATTTCCTCCAGGTCTTGCCCTGCTTCCAGCTCTTCCTAGTCCCAGTTTATCTGGGGACCTGGGGAGAATCTTCTTAGCCTTTGTCCTTAGGCCAGATAGAGGGACTCTGTTAACACTCCTGGAAGTGGAGTCTCCTTATAAGTACTCTGACTGCATACCGTAAAGCTATAATAGGATTGAGTTTCAATGTACCGCTTGTGAAGGTCAATGGATTTTCTTCTGTAATGTCCAAGGAATACTTCTCTGGGCCTCAGTTTCCTCTGCTGAACAAACAGAATTTGATTAGATGCTCTACAACTGCACTGTCTAATATGGTAGCCACTAGTGACATGTGGCTATTTGAATTTAAATTAAAATAAAGTTAAAAATTCAGGTCCTCAGTCACAGTAGACACATTTCAAATTCTCAGTAGCCACATGGGGTTAGTGGCTACTGTATTAGACAGAGGAGATAGTGAACATATCTATCATCGCAGAAAGTTCTATTGAACTATAAGATTTCTTCCAATTCTGCCATTTTTCTTTACTTGTCTGTTATTAGGAGTCCTGTAGAACTCGTTCTTTTGCCCTCTTGGGTTTCTCCTTCCACCAGCTCCTATAATCTCTTATCACATACACAGCACACAAATACACACACGCAAAACCCACAGAGCACGCACACGTGCCCACACACAATGCTGTCTGCTATCAAGGCAGTGGTAAGAAATCTGATAGCACAGCCCGGCTTAAGAAAAACTGAGGGTGACTAATTGGGTGTTGACCTTGATTTCTCATTAAATTATATGGACGTTAGTAATTCATGGAATTACTCTCTCAACACACATTTCCTGAGTGCTTACTATGTATCAGGCATGGTCCAGAGTAGGGAGTGGAGTGTAGAGCTTGGGGAGGATTTTTAATAACATATAATTTCCTTTGTAGCAGAGGAAGCATCACCACTCTGAGCATCAACTCTCCTCTAAATGTCTTAGTTATCCAGTGCTGCTATAACAGAGATACCACAAGTGGGTGGCTTTAAGAAATAGACATTTATTTTCTCACAGTTTAGGAGACTAGAAGTCTGAATTCAGGGTGCAGGCTCTAGGGGAAGGCTTTCTCTCTGTGGGGGCTCTGAAGGAGGTCCTTGTCTCTCCCGAGCTTCTGCTCCTGGGCGGTCTTCATGTGATTGGCATCTCTCTTCCTATCTCTGTCTCTCTTTGCTAACTTGCATTTAATCTCTTTTACATCTCAAAAGAGATTGACTCAAGATATACCCTACACTAATCCTGTCTCATTAACATAACAAAGACAACATTCTCAAATGGGGTTAGAACCACAGGCATAGAGGTTAGGATTGACAACACATATTTTGGGGGGACACAATTCAATCCATAACAGGGTCCATTTGCTTGTAATGCTGTGCAAAAAGAGCTATCCAAAGGTGACCTTGTCCTTAGGGGGTTTGCATTTTACGAGCAATTCTCTGACTTTATAAACACTTGATATAAACAAATAGGGAGACGATGAGGAGCTAAGGGTTATATATAGTAATAAGTACTGTATTAGAGGCATGTACAATATGTTATCCACCACCCATCTTTTAGTTTGTTGTACCATGGTGGTTTGATGGCTGTTAGCGTGATGCTGGAAGCTATGCCAC
>NW_004444079.1:6343274-6344425 GCF_000243295.1 Trichechus manatus latirostris | reverse complement strand
TTGTGCCTTCCCCCTCCCCTCCCTCCTTCCAGGTTGCATAGCCCCAGCCTAGTTCTTGTCATATTTCCTACTGGATCGGGTGTTTAATTAAAATCATAATTAAAATTGATCTCCTCATTAGCATGCACCTGCTCTGCCTCTCACATCCTTGCGTTCCATTATCCACTGAAGATGTCAGGACTGACAGGCAAGAGCCAGACCCCAGGCCAGCCTCGCCTGATGGGGCCTGATGGGGCTGGCCAATGACAACATCTGGACAAAGAGGACTTTGGTGGAGAAGCAGAACAACAATTAGCACCAGGTGGGCTCCCTGGGGAGAGGGCCAGCTGTGTAGCGGCCTGCTGGCAGCTGGCTAAACCTAGTGGTCCTACTGGAAGCCCACTTCCCACTTCCACCTTCCTGCCCCCACCCCTGTGCCTCTTTACACACACACACACACACACACACACACACATACACACACTCATACACCCCTGAGGTGATCTGTGACAAGGCAACAAACTCTTTGTCCATAAGAGTCTGGGAGCTGAAGAGGAGAGGGCCTCTGGTGTCCCTGAGTGAAAGCTGGTTCTGCCCTCAAGGGACCTCCAGCAGCTGTCTTGCTAAGTAACTCCACCAGAAGGACGTTATTCCAGGGGTAGGTAAACCAGGCAGGCTGGGTTCTGAGTGGCCTCAGGAGTGAGGAAAGTAGAATGGGCAGGGAGGGAGGGAGCTGGCCTGACCCTCCCAGCTCCAGGGGGCAGAGAAATTCAGAAGAGCCTGCGGCTGAGTGTGTGCAGGACAGAGAGACTACCCCTGCTGGTCCCTCTCCCTCTTCTGCCCCCCTTACCCAAGCAAAGAAGGGAGAGGGCTCAGGAGGAGAAAACCAACCAGGATATAAAACAGTGGGCTTTTCAGAGTACGGGAAGGTAAGCTCCATGAAGGCAAGTGATTTTATCAGTTTTGCTTACTGCTGTACCCGTGGCACCTGAAGCAGAACCTGGCATATAGTAAGCACTCAGCTTATTTATTTATGGAATTAATGGGTACCGTTCATCCCCAGAGGTCACTCATTGAAGTGGGAATCTTCCAAAGGGGGTAGAGGTATGAGGGCATGAAATGTGGTATCTCACTTGCTTTACCTTTTTGCAAATCCTGTGGGAGTTCTCTAA
>NW_004444079.1:6338724-6343174 GCF_000243295.1 Trichechus manatus latirostris | reverse complement strand
TTTATATCCTGCAGTGCTACCACTTACTGGTTAGTCTGGTTGACTCCAACTCAAGGCGACTCCATGTGTGTCAGAGTAGAACTACGCTCCATAGGGCTTTCAATGGCTGATTTTTCAGAATTAGATCTTCAGGCCTTTCTTCCACGGCTTCTCTGGGTGAACTTGAACCTCTAACCTTTTGGTTGGCAGCCAAGCACATTATCTGTTTGCACTCCCCAGGACTCCACTGGCTATACAGTTCTGGGCAAATTACCTCTCTAAGCCTCAGTTTGCAAATATATAAAATAGGAATAATAATGCATACCCAGTAGAGTGGGCATAAGGAAAACATGAGGTAGCAAGGCCTTGCAAATGATTGTTCTCTTTCTCACTCTTCCTTGTTTTTCTAAAACTTTGATTATGTCGTTGTTGTGTGCCTTTGAGTGGATTCCTATTCATCGTGACCCTATAGGACAGAGTAGCACTGCTCCACAGGGTTTCCTAGGCTGTAAATCTTTATGGATCAGATTGCCAGGTCTTTTCTCCTGCCTAGTGGCTGGTGGGTTAGAACCAACGATCTTTTGTTTAACAGCCAAGCTCTTAACCGTTGTGCCACCAGGGCTCTGATTATAAGACCCTTCAAACAAGGAGAACACGAAAACTTATTTGTACTGGTGCCAAGTGCTGTCTATTGAGACTTTGTATGAGACAATGCTCAGCAGCGAGGGGACTCAAAGACATACGGCATGGGTTCCACACGAGGAGGGAGGCAGGGGGTGCCCGGTAAATGCAAGGCCAGAGCAAGGAGGGGCAGTCGTAGCTACAGTGGTCCCAGCTGGCTTCACAGGGTGAGCAGGGCTGGGCTAGGCCAAGAGTGTGCTCTGGGGTGGGGAGGACAAGTTTTGAATGTCAGGCCCATTTGTTGGCCTTCCCTCTGGCCTGTGGGGGCCATTGAGAGGGTGTGACCAGGGGAGCTGCAGGATGAAGACTGTGGCAAGGACTCGCTTGGCACAGCAGAACACATGGAAATTATCCAAAGAAGAAAACCCCGCACTGTGAGGAAGTTTTTCCTCTGCACTACTTAAATCCCTTTCACGGGAACTGAAGTTTGTTTTCTCTCCTGCAGTCTTTTGGGGAAGGTAGAGAAATGCTAATTGCCCCCCTCCATTACCATCCATTGACTGGTGGAGGGGAGCTCCACTGTGGCCTTGGCTTCCGTCTTTCGTAGTCTGTTTCCCTCTGGATGTACTAACAAGGTTTAACCAGAGACCAGCAAACACTGAGGCAGCCTTTAGCTTATAGTACTTCTCAAAGCCTGGCCTCCCTCACCTCCCCCTTCCCTTCCTGCCCTTCTGCCTCACCAGGTCCTGTCCTTGGGGGCTCAGGGCAGAGGTCACTCTCCCGGGGGAGATGAGCCCCCTATCCTGCCCAGGTGGGCTCACCCTTGCTCCTCTCTGGGAGCCGCAGGCAGGCAGTGGAGAGCCCTGGGAAGTCAGGTCAAATGCAGACGACACAGGAGCAGGAGCCGGGGGGTCGGGTGGGTGGAGGCGGCATGTCCACCAGAGAGGTGATTAGCTCCACGCCTCCTCTAATAATGATCTGTGAGGCTAACAAAGAGCACAGAGAAGGCGGCGAGCACAGGCTGTCTCTGTCCTTGTTAAGGTTAGAGGAGGAGGGAGACCTTGTTAATTGCAGACTTATCATTATTACCACCAGCTCTCCGTCAACAGCCACAGGAGGCAAAGCCTAAGGATTACTGCGGAAAGTTGGAGTGGCCCAGGACCAGTAGGGTACGGTTTCCTCCAGACCCTGGGGAGCCAACTTGTGAGAGAACCCTGGGATTCAGAAACTCAGTTCATTCATCGATCAGTATTGACTGGCCGCAGTGTATTCTACAGAACATTCAAAGTCATCCTGAATTTCATTTTTTGAAAGATATGAAATGAGCCAAGAAAGATGATTCTTCATTTACCTCGTCACAGGAGTGCCCTTCCCTTACACACACCTGTGCACACAAACACGCACACGCATGCACACTCTCTGACTCACACACACGCTTGGTTCCAAGCCTTCCCATGTTAGGCACACTGTAAATATCCATGGAATTAAAATTGAAATTGGACCTGAAGAAAAGGTGTGTGGTTGTTCTCACTTGGACTTCCCTGGCTCCTTTGCTGCTTTGTCCCCATAGCTGCCTAGAAAGGGGGAGAACAGAGAGGTAAGGCTGTGAGGACCCACGTTAGCTATGCTATAGGTGAGGCCTCTGGGAGCCAGCTGGCTCACTATGCGAGCCAGCAGTAAAGGCAAAATCAGGTCCAGGATGGGAGCCAGGGGCTGGGATACTATGGACAGGACTCCAAATCAGCTTTAAAGCAAATGTGGTGTTGAGGGTATAGCGAACGCGAGCTCCCTGGTTAACACCACACAGAGCACATCCAGACTACGTCCTGTAGGTAGGAGCGGTAAAGACTGAGTAGAGACATAGCATATGAGAAGCTACCGTTACTGAATGTCAGAACAGGCAAATCTTAAAATGCAGTTCTCTGAGGCTAGCCTCTGACTGAGAATGAGTGAATTTTACTCATGTGGATCATAACTAGGAGTCTCTGGGTGGCACAAATGGTTAAGCAATTGGCCACCAACAAAAAGGCTGGTGGTTCAAATCCACCCAGAGGCTCCTCAGAAGAGAGCACTGCTGATCTACTTCTGAAAGATCAGCCATTGAAAACCTATAGAGCACAGTTCTGCTCTGACCCTCATGGAGTCATCAAGAGTTGGAATTGACTTGACGTCACCTGCTTTGGTATTTTGTTTTTAGTTTTGGATTATAACTTAAAGACCTCAAGGGACTCTTGGAAATAAGAAGCACTGTGGAGGAGGCTGAAAAGAAAGAGGTTAGAATTTCCTCCCTTGTTGGGTGAAGTCTGACTGATGCGGAGATCTCCCAGTTATCCATGTCCAGTCCCAACAGTCTCTCATATCTGGGCAGTGCGTAGGAACAGCAACCCTGGGTGTAGTGGGGCCAAACACAGGGCTTGAACTTGCCCTACATTCTGCAATTGCTTAGAATTTTTCTTAATTCTCTCTATCACTTGTCACTTCTCTCTTCTCTTGTAGACCGCATTACTGCCTGCTATTTTCTGGCACCCTACTCCTTCCCCAGGCTCCCAAATCTGACTTTCCCTCTAAGAGCTGATCTATGGTAGCTTGACATAGTAGTTGTTCCATTAAATAATAATGATAATAATGAGTGAATGAATTATCATTTATTAGGTTCTTAATATGTACAGGGCCCTGAATAATGCATTACTTCATGTAACCCTTTTAACAATCTCCTGAAAAATCATTTAATCATTTTATAAGACTTGATTTATAGATGAGGAGCCCTGGTGGTGCACTGGTTAAGCGCTCAACTGCCAACCAAAAGGTCAGCCGCTCTGCGGGAGAAAGATGTGTCTGTCTGCTTCTGTAAAGATTTGTAGCCTTGGAAACCCTATGGGGCAGTTCTACTCTGTCCTACAGGGTCGCTATGAGTTGAAATCAACTCGATGGCAGTGGATTTTGATTTATAGATGAGGAAACTGAGGTTTAGACAGACTCCACAACTTGCCCACGATCAGTGAGATACTAAATTGCTACTCTGGGGTTCAAACTCTGAAGCTTGAATCCCTCAGGAAAGAACAGGAAGCGGGAAAGGTAAAATTCCTCCACTTTTCCTTTCTCCTGCTTGTCACAAGGACATAAGGTGCCTAGCTCTCCTCTGTCATTCCCCCAGCCCCATCTCCATTTCTTATTTGTAGCCAAAGATAGCAAGAGAAGAAGCCTTAGTGGCACAATGGTTAAGCGCTCAACTGCTAACTGAATGGTTGGCAATTTGAACTCATCAGTGGCTCGGCAGGAGAAAAGACCTGGCAATCTGCTCCCGTAAAGATTACAGCCTAGGAAACCCTATGAGGCAACTCAATTTAGGGTTGCTATGAGTTGGAATTGACTCAAGGGCACATAACAACAAGATGGCCAAAGGCTGGTTTCTTCCATCAATGAAAAATACTTCACCTCAGTGGATACCCAAATACCCACTATTAGTGCTTCTATGTGATTTTTGTCTTTTTTTATTTTTATTTTTTTAAGGAAACTAATGAAAAGAGACTTTAGAGGAAATCACTTAAATACCTTGTTGTTGCAAAAAGAAAATTTAGACAATTTCAGAAAGTATCTTCTTCAAGGAGTCAGAGTGTGGGCACTATGTTCTTTTCTACAATTGTCCCCAAAAGTGAGAATTACCAGGCAGAAGAAGTTTCTCTGGGGAGTTCAGTCCACAGGAAGTCCTTCCCTCAGGGCTCCCAGCCCCTTCCCCTGGGACCTGTGTCCCTTTACTATGTTTCTCATCATTCCCAGCCCCCTTGCGGTACTAACCCCACCCTGAGCTCATGTGATATCAGTTGGAACTAGAAGGGGTGAGGAGAAGCCT
>NW_004444079.1:6336397-6337768 GCF_000243295.1 Trichechus manatus latirostris | reverse complement strand
GGGTGACCCAAACCTTCATTACTGAAGGGTCCAGGCTATTAGTAGTCAGGTTGGAATTGGGTTGCTGTAGATTTCCATTGATTTTAATCACAGGGGTTGGTAGTACTAAGAGATGCCTAGGGATCTGCTGTATTCCATACATAGTCTTCTTTATCTCCATTATGTAATATCAATCCAATTTCCCCTTGGTAATTAAGATTAATCACACCAGCAATATAGTAACTTCCTTCTTTGCCTGTTGATCCAGAGGCATAAGGAGTCCAAAGTGGCCAGGTGGCATTCTTAACTTCCACTTCAAAAGAATCGGTGTTGTGTCTCTAGATGGGAGCATTCCTCCCTCTGGAACTAACACCTCTAGACTCACACAGCATAGGGTCATGGGGACAGGAAGCAAAAATTTTGTGACTGGTCACTAGGGTTAATAGTTAGTGGTATTACCCTTATTTCCACCCCTTGATTCCTGGACCTGTGAATCCTGGCTATGGGAGAAACAGCACCATATATTGGATGCTGGTTTAGAGCATATACAGCCTCCTAGAGAACATTGCCCCAACCCTGCAAGGTATTCCCACCTAGCTGGCATTGTAATTATGTCTTTAGAAGACCACTCTATCATTCTATCAAGCCAGCTGTGTCTGTGTCAGGATGATGGGAAACGTGGTAAGACCAGTGAATTCCATGAGCATGGGCCCATTGCTGCGCTTCATTTGCTGTGAAGTGAGTTCCTTGATCAGAGGCAATGCTGTGTGGGATACCATGACTGTGGATAACGCATTCTGTAAGTCCATAGAAGATACTTTTGGCAGAAGCATTGCCTGCAGGGAAGGCAAATCTGTATCCAGAGTAAGTGTCTATACCAGTAAGAACAAAATGCTGCCCTTTCTACGATGGAAGTTGTCCAAAGTAATCAATCTGTCACCAGGTTGCTGGCTGATCACCTCTAGGAATGGTGAAATATCGAGGACTCAGTGTTGATCTCTGCTGCTGGCAGATTAGGCACTCAGCAGTGGCTGTAGCCAAGTCGGCCTTGGTGAGTGGAAGTCCATGTTGCTGAACCCATGCATAACCTCCATCCCTGCCACCATGGCCACTTTGTTCATGAGCCCATTGGGCAATGATGGGAGTGGCTGGGGAAAGAGGATGACTGATTTTCACAGAATGCATCATCCTATCCACTTGGTTGTTAAAATCCTCCTCTGCCGAGGTCACCCTTTGGTGAGCATTCACGTGAAACACAAATATCTTCACTTCTTTGGCCCATTCAGAGAGGTCTATCCACATACCTCTTCCCCATACTTTCTTGTCACCAATTTTCTAATTGTGTTCCTTCCAAGACACTGATCATCCAGTCAAACCACTGGCCACAGCCCA
>NW_004444079.1:6332629-6334003 GCF_000243295.1 Trichechus manatus latirostris | reverse complement strand
TATCCTCTGGGCACTCCATGTGTAGGTCTGTGGTTCCAACCTGATAATTCCACTCTCACATTCCAATTTTTCTAAGCCTTTGGATACCTTCTTCTACAGTATACAAAGGCAGGTCTGGTATTCCAACTTGATTTCTTGTAGGTCACTGCTTAATCCATGCTTCAGTGAACCAATCAAATAAACTATTAGATCCTTTTCTAACCTCTCGAGCTGAAATATTGAATGAAGAATCTGTGCTTAGTGGTTCCATAGCAATAAACTCAGACTGATCCAACTTTGTGTTCCTTGCATCATTATCCGACACCCTTAATAGCCATCCCCAAACATATTCCCCAGGTTTCTGCTTGTATATGTTAGAAAAATCATGCAGTTCTTTTGGTGTGTAGCATACCTTCTCCTGGCTCACTTTGTACTTCACCTCTTGGGACTTGCTGGGGCTTAAATCTAGTTATAGGTCTAGAAGCAAAAATGGGTGGTAGTGTGGGTCTGGGGTCATTCAACAATGTCTTGTAAGGCATCTGCCTCAGGTGATGCCCCTGGCAACACCCCAGGTGATATCTCAGACAAAGACTCTTCAGACACAGCTGGGTTAATCTTATTGGATGGGGTGGAAGGGATAATGGTTTTATGGGGGAGGGTGGCTTAGCAGATGAAGATAGAGTAATCTCTTCAGGTATGAGTAAGAGGGCTAGTTCTGTTGGCTGGAGCGATTCAATGGAATTTAGGGGCTAAATGTCCCAAATTTCCTGATTATCTGCCAATATGTCTCCATCCCAAGTTTCAGAATCCCATTTCTTTCCAATCAATGGCCTCACTTTAACTTCAGACACCACTCGAGGTTGGGAATTCAGCTGGCCTTGTAATTCAGCCACTCTTATATGATAAGACTCTGGGTTTGGTTTTTGGCAATATCAGCTCTGTTACTACAAGGCTTTCTTTCTGGGCACAAGAGGCAACTTTCAAGTCTTTTATGCAGCATTTGAGATGTGACTCTGAAGCCCTTATCTCATCTCTTTCTTTCACCACTTTGTCTAGTGAATGCAGTACCAACCAATTAGCCTTCTTATGCTTCTCAGTTTGACAGAATGCCAAATGGCACCAAATATACAATCACCCAGAGCCTGATTTCTCACAAATATTTGATCCAATGGTGGTGATATTTTCTGTATTTCTATTACCACTTCAAGTCATGGATTAGCAGTGCCTTCTTCCATACTGGAATTAGAGTCATCAGTGTGTTTAGGTATAGCCAGACTTAAGAACTAATTCAGAAAACTCATCCTTAAGATTTTGTTCCTCTAGAACCATTTTCTGTACCAAATGTCTTAGGCTTGGTTCTCTACAGGAGGAAAAATCAGTGGAGTGTATATATAA
>NW_004444079.1:6330080-6330959 GCF_000243295.1 Trichechus manatus latirostris | reverse complement strand
CTCTGTGAATGGGCACCCCCAAGGGCAGGTTGGGGCTCATGCCCGCCCCATCCTTGGGTAGATTTTCGATGCAGACACTGTGGATCCCTGGGAAGGTGGTGAAGCAGATGTGCGTACCTTGTTCCCTTTTGCCTCTCCTTCAGCCTGGGGACCCTGCAGCCCCAAGAGCATGGCTGTGACATAAGCTAAATTGGTCTTTGCTTACAGGAGGATAATCCTTAGGGCTGACTGGACTCAGCTTTTTTTAGGGCAGCCATGGGCTGGTGCTCCATGCGTCTCATGGGTCTAGAGACAGAAAGTGCAAACTGCAGAAGGCTTGACTCCTGCCCCAACCCTAGGAGGGAGGTGAGGCTGTGGATGGAGACAGGCTGGTTAGTTCTGACACGCATTTGCTTTCTGCCTCAGGCCAAGGTTCTCACACTTGCTGCTACTTGTCCAGGTCCTCCGCCTACCAGATCCCCACTGAGGGAATACTATGGCCGGGTGAAGGAGGGAATGTGCATGACTAGGGGGAGGGCCCAGAGGAGGGGGCAGAAGAAGTAATGTTCTGACTCAAGAGCACTCAAGGAAATAAAGGATCTATTTTTTTCCATTTGTTCTCAGCAAACATTTGTCATTTAATTTCTTCCTAATTACACAATTACGTAATTATGTAGTATTAGTAAAATAAAGCCTAAAGACGTTTGAGTAAAGAATTACTTAAGTAAATAATGTCTGACTGAAGTAATTATTTCCTGGGTTTTCTTTTTTAAAGTAGGATTGAATGAAATTAGTTCGGGCATTGTGAAGCTGAGTGGGGTGGGGGGTAGGGGGCTCCACAGCCAGGGGGCAGAGATAAGACTCCTGGTGTCCTCCTGGGGTTCAGCTCCCAACATCTTG
>NW_004444079.1:6315757-6317821 GCF_000243295.1 Trichechus manatus latirostris | reverse complement strand
GCTGGTTGAGACTAGAGGATCCCCTGAGACTATTGCCCTGAGATATCCTTTAAACTTTGAACCAAAACTACTCCGGGAGGTCACCTTTCAGCTAAATAACAGATTGGCTAATAAAATAAAGAATATCATCCATGAGTACTGTACTCGTTTGAAAAAATCATCTATACGAGACCAAACTATCAACATTTACTCTAAAGCAAAGCTGAGAAGGTAAGGGGGGCAGGGAAACTAAATTCCGGGAAACGGAATGACCAGAACGGAAATAATGAGAATGTCGACACGATAAGAAAAATGTAACCAATGTCATTGACAATTTTGTATACAAATTGTTAAATGGGAACCTAATTTTCTGTGTAAACGTTACCGAAACCACATGAAATATGATTAAAAAAAAAAAACCAAAAAACAAAACTCTATGGGGCAGTTCTACTTTGTCGCGTGGGGTCACTATGACTTGAAATCGACCCCTGGGCACCCAACAACAAGACTTTCAACCTCCTCATGGGAGTGTGGCTTTGGCGTTTGATTGGCAGCGCATTGAGACCAGCATCCTTTGGGACCTTTGCCGTTGGGTCGATTCCGACTTATAGCGACGCTATAGGACAGAGTAGAACTGCCCCATAGAGTTTCCAAGGAGTGCCTGGTCGATTTCAACTGCCTATCTTTTGGTCAGCAGCCGTAGTGCTTGACCACTACGCCACCAGGGTTTCCCAGACTTTGGGAAAGGAACACAGAAGCGGCTCCTAGAAAGTTACTGGAGCAAAGGAAGAGAATTGCAAAAGAATGCTGACCTGGTCCTTCAGGCCAAAACGCACAGGGTGGGTTAAAAACATTAGTTTTTCCTGAGTGGTTTATCTTTTCTCCACCCAGCAGGAAAAGTTTGGTGATATTCAGTAAAGTTGAGGGTATGTTTCCCTGTAATGCAGTAACTGTACTCCTAGTCATATACTCTAGCTAAACTCTCGTATAAGCGCATAAAGATACATATACCAGAAGAATCATAGCATTGTTGGTGATAGCAAAAAAAATTGAAACAACTTAAATTTCCATCAATAGAAAAACGTATAAATAAGTTGTGGTGTATTGATTCAATGGAATTCTTTACAGCAATAAAAATGAATAGAGATTTATGTATCAGCACAGATAAATCCTGCATAATGTAGAGCTAAAAAAGCAAATGTGAAAGAAAATACTGTATTGTGATAAACCCATTGCTGTCAAGTCAATTCCAACTCATGGCAACCCCAGAGTAGAACTGCTCCATAGAGGTTTCTTGGTTGTATTCTTTACAGAAGTAGATTGCCAGACCTTTCTTTTGCCGCACTGCTGGATATGCAAAATCATGTTGTTATTGTTAGCTGCCGTCTCATGGTGACCCCATGCACAGCAGAACAAAATGCTGGTGGGTCATGTGCCATCCGAGTGATCAGTTGCAGATCTGACCATTGTAATTCGTAGGATTTTCATTGGCTGATTTTCAGAAATAAATCACCTTTCTTCCTAGTCCATCTTAGTCTGGCATACTATATGCTATTTAGGAATAATCCATAAAAATAGAAATGCCAAATTCAAGATGGCGGGACTAGGGGGTAAGGGTTAGGGTTTGGGGAGAGAGGGGATGTAGTACACAGGGCATCCCATTATAGAGGTAGAGTCATTTATCAAGCCAAGAGGTAGGTACAAAGGTATTTATCATATTATTCTTTTAAAATGTTGTATGGTTTAAATATTTTCATCAGAAATAGAAATATATGAAACATAAACAACAACTAAAAACCCCGTCGGCTTTCCCTAGAACGTGTGAATGTGAGATGGCAGGGGTGTGGAGTGATAGTGGAAGTGAGGGCTAGTGGTGAACACCTTAAATGGAACAGGCCACCGCTGGCTCCTAGGAAGTTTTCTGGGTTGAATACTTATTCCACAAAGTTCCTCTCTTCACATAATATTGGCCTACTAAGAAGCTAAATACTCATTGAGTAATTAGCCAGTTCAAATTTGTGGTATGAAAAGACAGTTCCTTCTAATTATAGGGATATCAGTTAAAAGATGCCATACTAGGATGCC
>NW_004444079.1:6305029-6315585 GCF_000243295.1 Trichechus manatus latirostris | reverse complement strand
GTCACACGGATGTTTCAGGCTAATCAAAAGCTCTTTTTAAAAAAGTCCCAGTAAAGGTATGATTGCTCTAACTGCTTTGCCGCGAGGTTCAAAGATTTTCTGGACTATTACCACTGCTGTGATGGACTTTTCTTGAGTGTCTGCAGCCCCACGCTGAGCAGTTCTGACTTTACGAGTAGGCAGCCCCTACACACTCAAGAATTCTTCCTGGAGATGTTATTTAATTTGCAGTTACTTTCCTGCTTTATAACTTTAAATAGTTCCTATGTGTATTTTGCCCCTCCCCCGATTAGATTCTAAATGCCCTGAGTACTGAGTTTTATCTCTTTGAGGGGTGGCGGTGGGGGTGGGAGAGGAGGTGTATCATCTCTGCTTCAATCCTCTTTCTATAAGAAAAACTCAATAACTGCTTAATTAATATCCTAGATGGCGTGGTAGAAATTGCACCTTGACTTAAGGTCCAGCTTGGGTACTCCCCAACTGTGAGACTTTGGACAAGTTAGTTAACTTTTCTTGGTCTCAGTTTTGCTTCTGTAAAAAGGGGGTAATACATATCTATCTTACAGGATTCGCATGAGAACCAAAGGAGGTAATTAATGACTATGATGATGGTTTATAAATTCTAACTTGTCACACAAACATAAAGCATTATAAAATATAAAATGATGTCATTAGAAATGACAATGATCTGTGCTGGAAATGGGGAAATGAAGGTAGTTTAAACCCACTCCTTCTTATAGCAGTCATGGAAGCTTTGTCTGCCCGGCTCTCTTGAATCTGCTACCTGTTGTTAATTGACTGGTGTCCCTTCAAAATATGTGTTGTAAATCCTTACTGGTGGCCCTGTGGCGCAGTGGTTAAGAGCTCGGCTGCTAATCAAAAGGTTGGCAGTTCAAATGCACCAGCTGCTCCTTGGGCACCCTATGGGGCAGTTCTACTCTGTCCTATAGGGTCACTATGAGTTGGAATTGACTCACCTTTACACAACAATAATTGTGGTTATCATTCCATTTGAGAATGGATTTTCTTTGTTATGTTTATGAGGCAGTATTAGCATAGGGTATGTTTTGAGGCAATCTCTTCTGAGATATTAAAAAAGAGCAGATTAGGCATAGAGAAGCAAGCAGAGATGGGGGAAGATAGATGTCACACCACATGAAGATCACCAAGAAGCCAAGGAGTAGAAGCTGAAGAGACAAGGACCTTCCCCCAGAGTCAACAGAGAGAAAAAGCCTTCCCCTAGAGCCGGCACCCTGAATTTGGATTTCTAGCCCCCCTAAAGTGTGAGAAGGAGCTCTGGTGGCCCAAGTGATTAAGCACTCAGCTGCTAACCAAAAGGTTGGCGGTTCTAACCCACCTGCAGCTTCCCGGGAGAAAGATGTGGCAGTCTGCTTCCATAAAGATTGACAGCCTTGGAAACCCTATGGGGCAGTTCTACTCTGTCCTATAGTGTCGCTATGAGTTGGAATTGACTCAGTGACAATGAGTTTGGTTTGGTTTGGAAAGTATGAGTAAACAAATTTCTCTTTGTTAAAGCCAACCACTTGTAGCATTTCTGTTATATCAGCACTATATAACTAAGACACTGCCCCTCTCTCTGCAGGCAGTGGTCAAGCATGGAGCAACCCCGTCTCCCCTCTCCTGGCCTTTTTCACAGGACACCCTGCTGTGACCACAGCTGCTTGGTCCAGGGATAGTACCTGACCCAAGCTGGGCCAACCTGACAACTTTCCCAGGATTTTAAAAACAAGAACTGAGGAAGTCAGTCAGATCCTCTCTGATAGAAGGAGATATAAGATAAACACCCTAATTATAGTATATCAGTTAAGATTGGATTTAGCGGCATTTAATTCAACCCTGCCCTCCCTGCCAACCCACATGCCACAACACAAAAAACAAAAGCAGTGGTTTAGACAGAAGACATGCATGTCTCTGTTATGTAAAACAAGTCCAGAGGTAGGCAGTGCAGGCTGGTCAGCTGTCAGGGAGCTCTGTGGACTTCGTCTTTCTGCCCCTCCATCCTCAGTGCATAGTTTCCAACCTCAAAGTCATCTTATGTTCCAGTAAGGGTGCAGGAACTCCAAGGATACCATTTGCATTCCAAGCAGTTGAAAGGACAAAAGGGAGAAAAAGACTATGTCCCTCCTCTTTTAGAAGTCCTAACTCTTCTTTCTGTTTAATCAGTTCCTGTGGAGTGGATTCTGACTTATGGCGACCACATGTGTGTCAGAGTAGAACTGATCTCCACGGGATTTTCAGTGGCTGCTTTTTAAGAAGATCACCAGGACTTTCTTCTGAGGTACCTCTCAGTGGACTTGAACCTCTCATCTTTAGGTTAGCAGCCGAGCTTGTTAACTGTTTGCAGGACTCCAAGCAGGTACAAACGATTAATGTGCCTGACTGCTAATCTAAAGATTGGAGGTTCGAATCCACCCAGACTGCCTTCAAGCAAAAGGGACTTCAGGCAAGAAACAGAGCAGCTCAAAGGGCCAGAGGGAAAAAGCATTATAACATTTTGGCAAATGAACAGTAGCCAAGTAACCAGTAGGCCAAAAGTTCTGTTAAGGTCCCTCCCTGTTGGCTTTTAATGTGACACTAAGTGAGTCGAGGCTCTGAAAGAGGTTGCTGAAGGCCAGTAAATTCCTCCATTTCCCAAGCCCCAGCCTAAATCCAAGGCTCCCTGGCTTTCTCCTTGGCTCTGGGTCCAGAAACATTGCAGAGAACTTGGAGCTGGTTTCTGCTTTCCTGTTTCTTCCAGTGTTGTCTAAAACCATTGACCTTTCTCTTCTCCACTCATGATGCTAGGAGAAGACTTGAGCTCCAGTGACTCAAGCTATGAAACTGCTTCCTCTCTTGCTTGGCAGGACCCCAGGGGATGTCTCCAAGGTGTTAGACTGCCTGTCCTAAGTCATGCCAGGAACCAGCACACCAGCTTAGTTTGGCAGAGAGTAAGGTGGGAATAAAGGGGAAAGGCTTTCCCTTGAAGCTTCTCTGGAGAGGGCTTCAGCTGACCATGGGAGAGCCTGGAGGTATCTTTGGGGAGGAGGGCTACGCATCCTGATGTTGTCTTTTGGCAATCCCAGTAACTGCATAGAAGCAGAGTCTCCTCCTGTCCTCGCCCTCTGTCCCAGGGAGGCTGGAGGTGGAGCTCAGAGCTGATCAGGGGAAACTTGCAAGGCAGGTCATTGTGGTTAGTTGATGGACATTCAAGAATGCATTTCATGCTGAGTCTATGGGTAAAAAATACTTTCCTATGAGCTGATTTTATTGCTGCAATGCACCTCATCTCTGTGAGTCAGAAGGCCATCCTGTGTGGCAGTCATGTGACTGGGAATCAGAGACAAGTGGAACCAATGGGCCTCCAGAGGTAGTTTTATACACCTCTTGCCTCTGTTCCACTATATCCAATTGAATAACAGCTAACCATTATTGAACACTCATTATCTGCAAGTACCATGCTAAGAGCATTCGCTTATGTAATCCTCCCGACAACCTGGAGTTAGGTTAATATCATTCCAGTTTAGCAGATGTGAAAACTGAAGCACAGTGTCACACATCGAGTTGACAGAGCTGGGGTTCAAGTTCAGTTTAGACTGATTCCCAAGCCTATACTCCAAATCGCCATGCTCTACTGCCTTCTACAATGTTTACTCAAGACCCACTGTGTGCGTAGAGCTACCCGTTGGTTGATAGATGCTACTAGCAGGACCATCTCCATCTGGAGGTTGCCATAACTATCTTAAGAGAGTCTGTTTCATGCCTCCTTTGCTAATAAGTTCTAGTGTGTTATCACCCAGAGCTAACACAGAAATGTTAATATAATGGAAATATAATGCGTTGTTGTTGTGTGATGTTGAGTTGATTCCAACTCATAGCAACCCTATATAACAAAGTAGAACTGCCCCATAGGGTTTCCTAGGCTGCAATCTTTACAGGGGCAAATCGCCAGGTCTTTTCTCCCTCAAAGCAGCTGCTGGTGGGTTCAAACCACTGACTCTTATCTCACTTAAAACCCTTTCAAGGCCCAATAATTTTCTGCTTTAAATTTTTTTTGATACCATGTATTTTCGTTAATGGAAGCATGCTGAGTCATGGGATGTGTTTAACTTTTGGTTGGTAATATGGATTTTGAGAAATATTGTGTGAGAATACATGGTTACCACAAATCTTGGGAGGTTCTCAGGTGTCATGATTGGTGGGCACCTATCTATCCTACTGGTCATGGCTGGCAGATTTTATAGTGGGGAACCTTCCATTGGGGTACATTGGGCACCTCTGGTTTTCCAAATATGACACACATACACACGTACACACACAACAAAACCAAACCCACCAGGGCTCCCTAACTATCACACAGAAAGCCATAAATATGCTTACAAGGCTTATCTAGCTGTACAAAAGCCAAAAGAGACAAAGTTTTTCCCAATCGCACTTCCTGGATGCACTACCTCACTTTTAAGCCTTCTTTCCCAGCTATTTCACTTCAATGAATGTTTTTTTCACTGTTACACAAGCCTCCACTGGAGGGCAGCAAATACTTTTAGCAGGAATAGTAGACTCTAAAGACACCTGAGAGCTGGAAAAAGTGGGTGGGCAACTGTATATCCCACGGATCCTTAAAGAGTTAAGAGGATTATTTCCCATTTAACAGGTGAGCAAAGTGACATGTGGGGCAAAAAAGTATCTTATCTAAGAAAATACAACTGGTAAGTGGTAGGACAGGATTTGGCTCCTACAGTGTGTATTGAATATCCACCATAAGTCAGGTAAAAAGTGGCCATCAACTTCCCCTACTTAGGGATAACTCACCTCCCAAATCTTCCTCAAGGGCAGGATCTTCACAGAGTAGGTGACTCCTGTGAAGCCTCTGGGAGGTCTTCCCTTCTGCCGGTGGGGTTGGTGACCCAACTGGATGGGAAGCTAATTTCAGAAGCAAAGTGACTGACCTTTGTGACCAGTGAGAGTAAAAATAGTTTGTTTATTGAGCACTTAGTATGTATCAGGCACAGTTCAGTTTTTTCACTATTATCCCACCTGAGAGCATTATTTTACATATCCTAGGAGGGACATTGAAAATTTTTTAAAAGAAACAGGATCACTGTAACTCATGCTGTCTGCATAAAATATTCAAATAATCACATTATAGTGTTATGTTGGTGTAAAGGAAATGTCATTCAAAGTGAATCAATCCATTGACACTGACATAATCAGTGATGTGTTTATGTAGAATACTAGAAATGTGAAATGCTAAAATGTAGTATGAAATGTGCATACAGTGCAACGATAGTATCTTACAGGATGTGATGTTTAAAGTGAAATTTATTCCCATTGGAACAATAAAGTTGTGTTTATGCAAAAAATACTTTTCACTGCTTTTGCTTTACATCTAAATTAATTAAAATTAAATGAAATAGAAACATTCAGTTCCTTGGTCTCCCTAGTCACATTTGAGGTGCTAACCATGTGGCTAAGTGGCTACTGAACCAGACTGGGCAGGTCTAATGTTGAACTAGAGTTCTTCCTGATGCAAACACGCTTAACAGACTTGAAAATAGAGGAGATAAACCAGGCTGGAGTAGTGTATCTGTACAGAGCAGCAGTGGAGAATTAGGCTGAGATGATATGTGGAATCCAAATGTAACAAGGCCTGAAATATTGTCCTGAGGAACTGGGATACTATCCTGTGGGAAATGGAAACCATCGTCAATTTCTGAAATAGAGAATAATATAATGAGAATGGTGCTTTAAGAAGAGTAACCTGGATGCACTGAGCAGAATGGGTTTTGAGGACACAGATTAGAGGTGGGAAGACCAGATCACTGGGAAGGAAGATGATTGTTATGGATTGAATTGTGTTCTCCAAAAAGACATGTTGAAGTCCTAACTCCTGGGCCTGTGAATGTGACCTTGTTTGGAAATAAGGTTTTTCTTTGAAGATGTTAGCAATTAAGTTAATGAGTTCATATTGGAGTGGGGTGGGTCCTAATCCCATCTGAGTGGTGTCCTTATAAAAGGGGAGAATAGACATGGAGACAAAGTCACATAAAGGGAAGACAGACACTTTTTGAAGATGCATCTTCAAGCCAAGGAAACACCTGGGGCTACCAGAAACTGGAAGAGATCCATGTACAGGCTTTTCCCCTAGAGTCAACGGAGAGAGAGCCTAACCCTGCCCATGCCCTGATTTCAGACTTCTAGTCTCCAGAACCGTGACATAATAAATTCCTGTCCTTTAACACCACCCACTTTGTGACATTTTATTATGGCAGCCTTAGGAAATAAAGACAATGCTAAAGTTTTGAACTTTGGTGAGAGCAGCAAGAAAAGGAAAAGATGTGTCAGAGAAACATTAGGAAGAGTTGTTATGAATTAATGATTGGCTGGATAAAGGAACAAGAGAAAGGGAAGAGCTGAGGATAACCCTGACATTAAGCCTCAGACACTGGAAAATGACAATACCACTGATAGAAACAGGAAGTCAGGACAGGAACCAAGCTAGGGCCAGGGTAAGGGGGAGGGGTGTAATGAGCTCTGTTCTGTACAGACAGAGTTTGTGGTAATCTCTTCCATTTTCTCTCTTCCTCTTTCTTCCCTCCTCTCTTGCCTCTCCTCTACTATCCTTCTCTCCCTTCCCTTCCCTATTCTTACCTCTCTTTCCTTTCTTGAAATACATTAGTTGAGCACTTATTATATGCCAAACCCCTTTGCCATCGAGTCAATTCTGACTCACAGCGACCCTATAAGACAGAGTAAAACTGCCCCATAGGGTTTCCAAAGAGCAGCTGGTAGATTCGAACTGCCGATCTTTTGGTTAGCGGTCATAGCTCTTAACCACTATAATGTGCTAGAGGCAAATAAATTTAGCAGGCATTTCCCAGGCCTAAGAAAGGACCACCAGGATGGGTGGTGCGTACTTCATGTTGTATAGGGACAACGAAATAAATTTTTTATCTTAAACATTCTCTTTTGTCATGTTGCTGTTTTTAGGTGCCATCGAGTCGATTCCAAATCATAGCGACCCCAAGTAACAGAGTAGAACTACCACGTAGAGTTTTCTTGGCTGTATTCTTATTAAAGCCGATCACCAGGTCTTTCTCTTTCAGAGTGGCTGGGCAGGTTAGCACCGTCAGTCTTTCAGTTAATAGCCGAACACTTAGCTGTTGCATTACCAAGACTCTTTCTTTTGTCATACTGGACATAATTATTGAGTGGAGTGGAGATGGCAGGATGAAATGAGAGTAGACATAGTTTACATTTATTGAGCATTTAGTATGTGTTGGGCACAGTTCTAACCATATGTGACTATTATCCCATTGAACAGGTGAGGAAAAGGAGGCATGGCGTGATAATGTAACTTACCTAAGGAAACACAACTAGTAAATGGTGGGCCAGGATTTGACTCCTACAAGGTGTATTGAATATCCACTGTGAGTTAGGTAAAAAGTGGTCATACCATCAGCTTCCCCTACTTAGGGATGACTCATCTTTCCAAATCTTCCTTAAGGGCAGGGTCTTCACAGAGTAGGTGACTCCAGTTGAAACCTCTGAAGTTTTCCCTTCTGTAGGTGAGGCTGGTGACCCAGCTGGATGGGGAGCTAGTGTGAGAAGAAAAGTGACTGACCTTCTTTCACCTCCCAGCAGAGGAAGAGGCAAGATGGAGGGATGCACTCTTCAAGCATCTTTTCTTATTGTTCATCAAGTGACTTCTCCTCTAAATGCTGTGTTTTGATAGTGTTGCTCTAATATAGTTAACCACCTGCAAGTACATCCCAGAAAAAAGGGCCTCAAATGAAATAGGAGCTGGGGGAGGCAATGGGGGGAGAAGGAGATGGGAAATATTGCACTGCTCCTGTACAGCAGCTCAAGGGATTTACTCTCGGCTTTCAGAGCCAAGTGGATATTGCTTATTCATGTGCAATCTAATCTTGCACTCAGCCCAGAGGCTGAGGGGGTGGGGATGACCTGGTTGCAGAGGGGCAAGGAGAGCATGGAGGGCCTGTACCCGAGCATGGGCTTTGTGTGGTGGAACAGGCCTCTCCTGCTTTGGGAAGCCTGGTGTTGGAAGCAGATGTTACTTGGATGGCCCCAATGGTGCCTGGGGAGTGACTGGGAGGGAGTAAGTATGAGCTGCAGGTGGGACAGGTGCTCAGACACAGGATCCCTCAGAGGGCTGAGAAAGCGGTGCATAGTGTGCAACTCAAGTGTCTGGGGGACAAAAATCCCAGGAGCCCCTGCAGCATGATCCCTTGGAAGAATGGCAGAGCCACAGACTGATGCACACCCACAGGCAAGGAATGTCTTAATAACCCACTTGGCGGGTGATGGATCATCAGACGAGGAGCAGCAGTGCTACGGCTTGGCCACCCCGAAGCTCAGACTCGATAACGTGATAATTCACTTAGGGGCACAGGAAGGAGATTTCCCAACAGTGGCTAACCAGCATTGAAGACCTGGAAACAGCCACTTGGGACTGCTTTTATGTTCAGCTGTTGGCTTAGAAGTAAATGTCTAAGAGAACCTGGACACAGATCAAACAAATGTGCTGGGAACTGCATGCAATGTGCAGATCTGCCATTATTTCCTGCTGAGTGCTGGTGTGCCCAGCCTGCTTCCCTCTAGCAACACAAGAGGAAAGAATCTGAAGAGGGGAGGACCTTGGCAATACCTGATGGGACTCACTGCAGCTGGCCTGGGTGTTTCTAGCTAGAATTTTCTGGGCAATTCTAGCACAGAGCCATCATGGAGCAGGGAGCAGTCATCTCTGTAGGGCTCAGTGATTGAATGGGAGAGACAAAGTGGTCCTTCCTTTGATAAAGTGGAAGCTAACGGCTAGTGGCCAGAGGCCTCCTCTCTCTCCATATGGGACTTTGACAGTGTTGGTACAGAGAGGAAGGGCTAGAGGAGAACCTTGTTTCCTATGGGAAAAGAAGGGTTCCCTAAAGTCACTGGGTGGAAAGAAACAAGACGTCTTCCCTACCAATCCACCTGCTCTTCTTTTTCTCTACCTCCTTCCTCCCAAAGGAATAACCTGCAGTGGCTTTTTTTTAAACAACCAAAAACAGAGATGGCACAGGGGCTGGAATCCTGTGGTTGTTCTAGTCATAGAAAGAGGTATGCTGCCACCTTCTTCACAACAGAAGTTATAATAAGAACCATAGAAATAGCCAGCAGATGTCATTATTGAGTGTTTGCCATGTGCCGTACACTGTGCTAAATACTTTGTGAACATAGTCACGGTTGATTCCCCCAACAACCCTGAGTATTTACCTACTCTCTATCCCTCAACCATAGATCTTTACGCACACTCATAACCATACTACCAAGATCTAAGAGTTGGGAACTCTTACCAAAAATAAACCCAGGTAATTTCTGAGCAGGTGCATGTTACTTCAGGCTGGCTCCAGGAGAATTATTAACTTACCAATACCTTTATTGGCTGGCTCATGGCATGTACAGACGTGAAACAGTAAAACAACTGAACAGGTGAGAGAGATGATGAGACACCAACCAATGAGCTTCAATGCTACAGCAACACCATGTAGTTTATAAACGGTAGCTTGGGCTGATGGAGATATCTAAATTGGCAAAAGTGCAAGAGGAAGGTAAATATTCTTGGCCTCATTTTACATATGAAGCAACTGAGGTTGAAAGAGGAAATAATTTGCCCGAAGTCACACAGCAACCAAATTACAGAGCCGGGATTTGAACCTAAATCCATCTGACACCAAAATCATGCATCTCTATATCTAGACCAAATCCTAGCCCAGAGAAAGGCATTAACAACACCATCCTGAATATAAGGGAGACTTTCAGCCCATCAGAATCCACACCTTCTGATAGGTATTGCACTGGACATAGGAAGTTGCACTATTGGTTCTAATATAAAATACCTCTATAGTACTGGAGGGTCAATTCCTAAACCAACTGCTCTCTTTCTTGGCTAAGAGTCCCAGTTATAGACTCTCAGAGATAGAAGAAACCTTCGAGGATGTGTAGTTCAAGTCCCTCCTTTTACAGACCAGGGAAATGAGGCCCAGACAGAGGAACCAAACAGTTCAAGGTTACATGAGTGAGTGGCATAACTGAACCTAGAATTCAGGAACTCTGACTCTTTGGCCCAAGCTCTTTCCATAACTATATGTACTTTGTTACATCTTTGGGTTCTTCTTGCCATGAAGGAGACATGGCAACTGTCTTAGTTACCTAGTGCTGCCATAACAAAAAAATACCGCAAGTGGGAGGCTCTAAAGAACAGAAATTTATTGTCTCACAGTTTTTGAAGCTAGAAGTCCAAATCAGGACATCAGCTCCAAGGGAGGGTCCCTCTTTGTCAGTAGCCCCAAGTACTGCTTGGCGTTCCTTGGCTTGTGGACAGTTCCTCACAACGTGTCTTTTCCCTGTGTGTGTCTCTCTGTGTCTATTCTGATCTTTTTATGAGACACCACTCTGAAGAGATTAGGTTTAGAACCCTCCCTATTCTGGTATGACCCTTTGACATAACAAGAAAATCCCTATTTCCAAGGTCATGGAGGCCCCATGGACACATCCAAACTCCC
>NW_004444079.1:6284396-6304162 GCF_000243295.1 Trichechus manatus latirostris | reverse complement strand
AATGTCATAAAACAGCATGTGTGTTACTGTTACATGAGAAACTATCCGTTCTGTAAGCCTTCACCTGAAGTACAATAAAATATTAAAAAAAAAGTAAATAAAATAAATGAGAAACCTCCCCCTCCAAAAAAAAAAGAAAATCCCTATTTCCAAATAAGGTCATATTTACAGTAACAGGGGTTAAGATTTCAATGTAACTTTTTGGAGGACACAATTCAACCCATAATAGCAACTCACCCCTAATCACATTTAGTCTAAAGATGAAACTTTCTTGACATATTTTTCTACTCTATCCCTACTACTTCCCTTCTTCTCACTCAACTAACTGTACGGATGGTTTAGCACCAGCACAATGTACCTTGAGACAAGGAAGCGGGCACACATTTCTTAAATTCCTGGACTGGTAAAGTATTGTTGTGTTTTCTGCCTTTTTTTTGTTGTTGTTTGTTTGTTTCTTCAAGACTTAAATAAGACTTAAGTAATTAAGATGGTGTTGTATAGGTGAGATGACAAATAGACCAGTCTAACGTAATAGAGTCTAGAAACATACCACATGCATATTCCGGCATCTCATTTATGATAAAGTTGACTCTATAGCGCAGTAAGGAAAGGATAGTCATTTCAATACCTGATGCTAGATCAACTGAATATCCTTATTGGATAAAACTTCATTCCCAATTGTAAGGATCAATTGAAAATCTATATAATCTATTCTATTATCAATGTAGCCGATTCCACTTCTCTGACACCAACTAAATAGAAGGAATTCCATTCTAATTCTAATTCAACTGCACAAGCAGTACTTTCTCCTCTGGCTCTAACCACCAGAGCTAGGCCAGATCTCAAGTTAAAGGGCACAGTCCTCCAGACTGCCAACTTTGCCCAAGACTTCAGATGTCAGCCACAAGCCTGGGGGTCCCCATAACACCCTCACTTCTGACCTGTTGACTACACATTTGGGGTTCCCTCTACCCCCTCAGTATACTAGTCATAAGCTCAGGGAGTCCTCAGGTCCCCCTCACTTCAGACCCACTGGCTCCCACTACTCCTTTGGTTCTGTAATTCCCTAGAAGGACTCACCTTGGACATACACTATCATAACCTCTTAGATAGGTGTGTTCTGGAGCCCTCTTCAAAGACACTTCAATCACTGGGGAAATTTCAAGGTTTTTTGAAATTTCTCAGGAACCAAGGACAAAGACCAAATTCTTTGGGTAAAATTAACCCCACAGAGATTAATTGTAGTTTTAAATGAGAAAGGTAAAATGATAAAAGCTTTTAGAAAAAAATATAAGAGAATATCTTCCTGAGCCAGTACAAAGATTTCTTCAACAGGACATACAAGCCTAATCATAAGGAAAAACTTTGATTAATTGAACTACTTAAAATTAAAAACTTCAATTAATCAAAAAAGACCACTAAGAAATTAAAAAGGCAAGACATAGAGTGGAAGAAGATGTTTGCAAAACATATATCTATAAAAGGACTTATACCCAGAATAAAGAACCCTACAAATCAATAAGAAAAAGGCAGACAACTCAATAGAAAAATGGGCAAAAGACTTGAACTGGCCTTTCTCAAAAAGTCTCCAAGTGGTCAACACACATATGAAAAGGTGCTCAGCTTCATTTGTAGTCAGGATACGTAACCCGAAACCACAGTGAAATATCACTATATTCTCAGCAGAATGACTAAAATGAAAAAGACCCTATATCAAGTACTGTTGGTGAGGATGTGGAACAATCGGAATGCCCAAGCACTGCTGGTAGGAGTGCAGGCTCGAGAAACCATTCGGTTGTATCTACTAATGTAGAATGTACACATATCTTATAGACCAGAAACTCCACTCCTAGGTTTATAGTCAAGAGAAAAGCATAAGTATATTTACCAGAAGACTCATTCAAGAATGTTTAAAACAGCAATTTGGTAAAAGGTAAAAACTTAAAACAACTCAAATGTTCAACAATAGAATGGTTAAATAAAATTGAAGTATTCCTACACTAGAATGCTATATAGGAATAAGAATGAACAAACTGTAACTAATGGAGCAACATGGACAAATCTCACAAGTATAATGTTAAGAGAAAGAAAACAGATTCAACAGAGAACACACTGTATGATTCCATTTATATATACGTTGAAACCAGGTAAAAGTAATCGGTAGTGTTAGATGTCCAGACAATGGTTACCTTTGAAGGGAGATAGTGACTGGGAAAGGGCAGAAGGAGGGCTATTTCAAGAAAGGGCAGAAGGAGGGCTATTTCTTGGTCTGGTTTCTGGGTACATAGGTGTGCACATTTGGAGAAAATATATTAAGTTGTACACTTACATTCAACTTCAATAGAAAGTATCTTGAATTTTTTTCCTTCTTCTCCTGAAAAATGCGGGAAAAAGAGGAGAAAGGGAAGTGACCTACCTACTTCAGGCCTATCATGCCAGATATCTTTCAAGCATTACCTCATGTAATCCTCCTAGCAGACCTGTGAGGTAGATGTTAAAAACCAGTTGCCACAGAGTCCATTCCAACTCATGGTGATCCCATATATATCAGAGTAGAACTGTGTACTGTAATGTTTTCAATAGCTGACTTTTTGGGAAGTAGATTGCCAGGCTTTTCTTCTGAGGCACTCTTAGTGAACTCAAACCTCCAACCTTTTGGTTAGCAGCTGAGTGCCTTATCCATTTGCACCACCTAGGGACTCCAAGGTAGGTGTTAGGACCTCTGTTTTACAAATGAGGAAATGGGGACTCAGAGAGGCTAAGGAAGTTGTCCACGTTCATGTTTAACAAGTGCCGGAACCAGGATTTAACCTAGGATTCTAATCCAGGTTTGTCTGGGTCCAGAGCGCATCTTCCTTCCCCACATCATGTTGCGTTCAAGGAAAGAACACTAGATTTGGAGTCAGAAGATCTGGTTTGGAATCTCAGCTCTGTCACTTACACAGTGTATGATCACTTAATCTAGCTGGCTCTCAACATTCTCTTTTGTGGTTTGGGGAATTTTGGTGGGGGTGAAGGGGTAGTGCTAGTAGAGGGATCTGGTAATCCACAATAGCACATAACACAGAGCCTTATACTTGGCAGATGCACACTACTTTTTGCTCTAGCTAAACCCTACTGGACATTCATGCCCCTCCTAGCAGGGGTGTGGATCTCAGAGCAAAATTCACCATGCCCCTCTCCGTTGTGTTACCATTCTAATAAAATCAGATGAAAATGAACATCAAAGGCAGCTTCGGTAGGAAAAAGGACAACGTTCAGCCTGGGTGTGTGTGTGAAAGTGGGCAAAAGGTCTTGCCTTGGTGTTGAAGGAGTATACGGGCCTAGCTTATGTAAATGAATTTCAAGTTTGTTGGTTTAACCCCAGCTGGTGGGGCAGCGGTGAAAGTGCTTTGTTCCTAACCAAAAGGTCCACGGTTTGAACTCACCACCCTGCTCTGCTGGAGAAACATGTGGCAGTCTCCTTCCGTAAACATTTATGGCTTTGAAAACCTTATGGGACAGTTGTTCTACTCCGTCCTATAGGGTTGCTATGAGTCTGAATAAACTTGATGGCAGAGGGTTTTGTTTGGCAAAGTCCCCTTGAGTTGTCTCGTTGACAGGAGAGGGTGGGAATGTGAAGTAACTTCTGAAGCTGGCTAGAATTGTTCTCTTTAAAGACAGCAGCTTCTGCAACCTCCTTTCAAAATAGAACTGAATTAAATTCCCCCCTCCCTTAGTCCTATAAAAATAGGAAAATGGATGGAAGGTAAATAGCATCTGTATTTGTTCAACATTATGTCACCTGTCTCCAAGTTCCCTGTGTCTGCTATGGAATTGGGAGCTCCTTGGGGGGGGGGAGTAGGGACATGTGGGCTCCATGTGGTGCCCTTCAGGGCAGGACATATCAATGGGATTTCATATGCACTTATGATAATAGTCACATCCTATGCATGTGAAGAATTTGTGCGTTCGCACTGTGGTGTTGGTGAAGAATATTGTATATATCGTGGACTGCCAGAAGAACAAAATCAGTCTTGGAAGAGTACAACCAGAATATTCCTTAGAAATGAGGATGACGAGATTTTGGCTTGCTTACTTTGGACATATCATCAGGAAGACCAGTCGCTAGAAAAGGATGTCATGTTTGGTAAAGGAGAGGATCAGAGAGAATATGAGAGGTCCTCAGTGAGACAGATTGACACAATAGCTGAAACAATGGACTCAGACATACCAAGATCTTGAAGATGGTGCGGGACCGGGCAACGTTTCGTTCTGCTATACATAAGGTTGCTAGGTGTCAGAGGTAACTCAATAGCAACTAAAAACAGCAATAACCTACCTGAAGCACATGAAACAATAGGTTCTAGTCACTTGACTCCTCCAAGGTTAACTAGGAAGAGTTGTCCTGTGTCCCTTGGTGATGAGAGAGGGGCTGCACATTTCGGCTGAAAGATCTTCGCCTTTTAAAGGCTCCATAATCAGTGCCAGGGATAGGTGGGGGAGAAGCACGAGTTTTAGGACGGAAGGGGAGGGGGTGTGCAGGTGCCCAACCTCCTGCCTGCCTGCCCCTACCCTGCACCCACCGTCTTCACAGAAGTCTTCATTTCTCTGTTCCTAAATTGCACACATTGATCTGCTGTGTACAAAGTTGCAAAGCAAGTTGGCAGGAGCACTGGAGTGTATCGGGTCTACTACGGAATAAATATACTTCGGTTTTTTGTTTAAAATGAGGTGAGAGCTGGGGAATGGCTTGACAGCCATTGGGAGCCCAAGCGTCTGTTTCCCACCAAACGAGTCCCTTTGGAAGCTGGCCCTGTCAGTCAACTCTGCCCGGTGGATACCTGCCCCTGGGGACAGGCATCCCCACCCACGCTGCTGGCCTGTCATTGCGGAGAAGAGGCGTGGGTGGCAGCTCGGTCAGGGTGGCTGGGTTGCTGGGAGGGGAGTCTTTTATAACACTGCTCTGACCTCTTCACTTTCAAGGTCTGGTTCCTAATGTATGAGCCTTTCCACTGAGGAGGAGGGAGATGGGTCCCCTGAGCACAGACCTTGGCCCAGAGCTCCGTTCTTCACACGCCCGCAAACTGAGCACAGTCTGCTTCTGGTGCCACCTTTCTAATATTAATATGTTGCTTAATTCCACATCAATTGGGGTTTTTTTTTTTTTTTCTGTTCCTTTGCCAGGCTTTGCAAACCACCTACTCCTCTCTGAGAGTGACTTTGATTGAAGTTTGAAGTTTTAAGGTTCAGCTGTTTTCTAGTTACTGGTTATTAGAAAACGTAGCAATTTCCCCCCAGTTAAAAGGGAAAAGGTCCTTCCTCCCTCCTCTCTTCCCCTCCCCCTCTCTCCCCTCCACCTTCCTGGTATTGCCATAACTTCAAAAAGGCCAGCAAGATACAATTATTTATTCTTCTCCATCCTTCCTTCAACTCCATTTTGGACTGTGGCCAAAACTTGAGGGGAACAAAAAAGAAGCCATTGAATAAAGTCTCCTTCCAAGCACAGGATTTGTTCTTGTGACCTGATGTTGCTGTCTTGCAGTGGGGGTGAGGAAGTGGAGAGGTAAGGAGGGGCAAGAGGTGTGCCCGGCACCCGCCAATGCACGGGCCACCCCTAACCTATGGCCCAGCTCTGAACGGTTATGAAAGACCCTCTTGTGCTGGAAGGAAGTCAGTCCGGAGGGAGCCTCCTTGGAAGTAATTGCCTCCTCCCAGGGTTGGCCTTGCTGAATTTATAGCTCCACTCAATAAAGCTATTGTACAGCTCCTTAGGAAGCCATGGGGGTGGATCATTTCTTGGGAACCTGGAGACGTGGAACCCAGGCAGGGACGAGAGACCCATGCTGGGGTTGGCACAGGCAGAGAAGTTGGTCTCCCTCCCCTCCCCTCAGCCTCCAGGCTGCGCCTCTTTTCAGAAGGAGGTGGGGTACCTGCACACCCTCTGGGAATGTTGAGCCCTGATCTCTGTTTGCCTGAAGTGGGAGGAAACCCTGAAGGAAATGTTTGTTCGGAGAGGATGGTGCAATGTGTTACCCCCAAAAGGAATTCTTTCTCCCAGACTGGTTGCTCTTCATTGGCCCCTGAGGCTCTTCCCAGTCCACTGCTACTGGTTTTTTTCTTTTTTTTAAATTTTTTTATTTTATTGCTATTCTTTGAGAGAAAACACACACACACGCACCGCAACTTAAAAGCTTAATGAAAAAAAGATTGGTTTCAGAAAGCTGGGGAGGTCAGAGCACAGGCCCCAGAGCCTAACCTGAAATTTCCCTGTGGGGCAGATTAAAAGCAACCGTGACCAGGGCGGAGACCACCCAGCTCACCTCACTGATCTGCGGCCTCCAGCCCTCTTCAACCCTGCTCCAATCTTTGGAGAGCAGAGCTGAGTTCAGGAGGCCACTGCCTGAAGCAAGCAACTGAAAAGCTGGCCTGGAGTGAGCTGGGAGAGGGTGGATGGGGACCCAGGACTACCACAGGCTTGAGTAGGGGAGAGAGATGGGAAAGAAGGCGGTAGAGAGAGGGTCTAGGCTGACAGAAGAGGCCACCCAGGCAGGACAGCACTAGGGGGAAGGGGCCCAGTCCCAGCTCCCGGCATCTGCCTCACCTCAGGCAGGGCTACAAAATCTCCACTCAGGTGGTCCCTAGGATGGGGAAGGGGGGAGGCGAGGGGATTGCAAGAGGACACCAACCACTTCAGAGAAGCTCTGGGAGACTCACATCGGCAAGAGCTCAGGCCCTATTACGTCTTGCCATTATCTATACATATTTGTCCTCTGCCTCAACAAGGCCCAAATTAATCACTCTTGCCTCAGAATTAAAAAGAAAAGAGCATAAACAGTCCCACTGATTCATGAGTTCTACTCAGAGGCACTATAGCAGCTGCCCAAGGGGAAGTCACAGGGACTTCCCAGCTGAGAGTTCAGGCAGAAGTGTCCTGTGCACGTAAGAGCTGTGTCTGGTGGTAGATTTGGGTGTCGTAAGGGGTGTATTTGTTAAATTCCAGTCAATATCCAAGGGACCCTGTGTTTACTCCATTAGGAAACCAGATAGAGCTAATCAATGCTAGGAGGACTCTAGTTAACTCCTGGGGGAAGGCAAATATAAACAGCAGCATTCAAATCAATGTTAAAATTCCCCACCCTCCCACAGCACTTGATTAAGGTGGCTGCCAGCAGGCCTGTGCAGCAAGCTTGGCAGTCAGGGGGAGATAGGCTCCTCCTCCAAGGGTAAGAATGGATAGAAGACCCTGGAAGTGAGGGCCTGGCTGGATTCAATGGCTGGCTCAGATTACACACTAGCTGTGGGCTTTGGACAAATCAGTTGGCCTCCCCAGCCATCAGTCTCTTCATCAGAAGGAGAGTTGCTAATGTTGAAATGCACTCACAACTCATCGAGGGCTTTCAGGTACATGATCTCACTTGATAATCTCCACCCTTTGAGGTGGGCAGTACTGTCATTATTTCCATTTCATAGATAACATTTCTTGAAGGACTTTTACTTACTATTATCTCAAATGATTCCTCTAACCCCATGTTGTTGGTGGTGTTAGTCGCCAGTGAGTTGGCCCCAACTCGTGGCGATCCCATGTACAATAGAAAGAAACATTGCCCGACCCTGTTCCATCTTCACCATCATTGGTGTGCTCGAGTTCATTGTTGCAGCTACTGTATATTTTGAGTGTTTACCAACCTAGGAGCTTGTTTTCCAGCACTATATGGGGCCATATTCTGTTGTGATCCATAGGGTTTTCATTGACTAATTTTCAGAAGTAGATTGCCAGTGATTTCTTTCTAGTCTGTCTTATTCTCTAAGCTCTGCTGAAATATGTCCATCATGGGTGACCTTGCTGGTATATGAAATATGAGTGGTGTAGCTCCCAGCATCATAGAAACATTTAAGCCACCATAGTACAACACATTTGACAGACGAGAAGAGGCCAACCCATGAGGTAGTTATTATCATTTTACTGGTTAAAAAGTAAAATTCCTAAGTTCAGAGAAGTAAGAGACTTGTCCAAGGTCATACAGAGCTAAGAGGGTCCAAGTCCTGAGAGTCAATACACCTGTTTCTTCATATCAACATACTTGTCCAAGAAGGGGTTTGGGGTAGGCGATATTTGGTATATTTTCCTACATAAATGTGCTATGATACTTTAATTTTCTTTTCCAACCTTATCTTACAGAATTTCTTTCTTTCATACCAATGTGGTTACAAATTAAGGTCAAGTGTCTCTAGATTAAAGGGCAGTGGGGAGGAAAT
Organism: Trichechus manatus latirostris; assembly: GCF_000243295.1. Classification (NCBI taxonomy): domain Eukaryota; kingdom Metazoa; phylum Chordata; class Mammalia; order Sirenia; family Trichechidae; genus Trichechus; species Trichechus manatus. Next base: position 6,295,924 of record NW_004444079.1, on the reverse strand, counting down.
ACGGAGGTGCTGGTCTGGGGGTGGCACTGAGAGTAGCCATACTCTCTCTTGATTATGCTCTTGAGCAGCCCCACGTTGGCCCTCCCTGGCTCAGGAATATCCCCCCCTGCTGTGGGAGAAAATCCTCAGAAGCAACCATTCCTACAACTGTTTCTCTAGGCTCATCTATAGGATTTCCTGCAGAGCCCAGCTCCCAACTCCCTGGAACGCTTGTTGGAAGATCCAGGCAATGTAGACTTTATAGTGCTCCAAGGCTGAGGTTACATGTTTCTCCAGTAGCCAAAGACTGCTCCCTAGGGTGAGTTCGCCCTAGAGTTAAACTCTGTTCGACTATTGCTGTTTTAGCTATTACTGAGCTTGAGTCGCTTACTGTGGAGTGGTGGCTAGTTTGACCCAAGCCTCAGGGGAGACCCTCCAAGGATTTATTTGTGAGAAGATTTCTCTCCCTTCTCTGAAAAGCAGGGCAGCCAATAGAGATCTTCTTCCTCAACATAGCTTCCTAGTGTCTATTTTCGTATGTTGCATAGCAAGACCGGAAGAGTTAGCTAGGACTCTCTGATGATTATTAACAGTGATTCCTTACTTATACAGATTGTTTCATGTGTGGTTTACAGACAATGCTCACCTGTACTATCTCACTTTCATCCCCAAAACAAATGTGGGGCATAAGGTTACTATTATTACTGACCTACAAATGAAGGCGGAGTCCCTGGATGGTACAAATGGTTAATGTGCTTGGCTGCTAAACAAGATTGGAGGTTTGAGTCCACCCAGAGGCACCTCCAAAGAAAGACCTGGAAATCTACTTCTGATAAGTCAGCTATTGAAAATCCTGTTGAGCTAAGTTCTACTGTCACAACCATGTGGTCGCCATGAGTTGGAGTTGACTTAATAGTAACTGGTTGTAAATGAAGAAATTGGGACTTAGAGAGTCTAAATGATTTGTCCAAAGACATGAATTAGAAAGAAGCCGGGCAAGATTGGAGCTCTCTTCCCGACTCCTCGTCCAGGTCTTTTTACACTTAAGCTAGCTGTGCCTGAAGCTTTCCCATGAAATATTGTGTAGGTGAATCTTGGAATGACAGCGGCCTTGGGCACTGTGGTGTCTTGGCCAGCTCACCTCCATGGCATGAGAGGTAGAAAGGTTTGAGAGGCTTACCGGGAGTCATTGGTCTCTTTCTTCCCAGGACGTGGGACAAAGCTTCCCACGTAGTAGGCCCTCATACATGTTTGATGTATGAATGAATGAATGAATAATTGAATGACCAAATCTCAGCTTTCCTGACTCCTAGTCAAACTTGCCTCCCAGTACACCAATCTGCTTCCTGCACTTTCATTGATCTGAAAATCTAAAGTCAGTTTTCAGACCTTAAAAAAAATACCAATGGGTCTTTTGCTGAGTGGAAATGCAAGAAGTGTGTTTGGGAGGTGAGAGAGCAAAGGGATTTTCTAGGGGAAGAAATTGAGGCAAGAATTTGCTTTGCACTGGGGTTGAAGGACTCTTAGCCCAAGGAGCTGTCCTTGATTGCTCTCCTGACTCCCTGCTCTCTGGGGACGGGAGGGGAGGGGAGAGCTAGTCCCACCCTTTCTGTCAGGCCTGTTGGACATAGAGCCTTTGGTCTCCAGCCAGAGGCGTGCTTCACAGCAGAGCAGGCCCACTAAGCAGCAAATGTTGCTGCCTTGTTCAAAACCTCTTCTGAATTTCATTTGTGACAAACCACTCTTCATAAACCCCAGAAGTGCCCATCGTCACAGGGGTGAGGGAAGCAATGTTACTGAGAGGAAAAAACAATTAGAAATATAATTAATGTTATAAAAGCCAGTCATAAATATTTGAGTTCTCTCTCTGGAGAAGAGGAACAAGATGACAGCTCACAATTCCTTGTATTGACAAAAGAGGAAACAGTCCATGAAACTGGTCATTTGCCTGAGTATTTTTATCTATCAGACCCAAGAGTTGGAACAAGGGAAGCATGAAAGATTGGGTTAGCCGACCAGCCTTTACGTGCTTTTGCAGCATCAGCACTATGCGGTCACTACCACCCTCACACACGTGGGCATGCACACACAGACACACACAAGCTGCCGTGGAGAGACACTCCCATGCAGCCAGGCAGAGATGACCACCGGCTCAGACACTCCTTTGCGGCAGCAGAGAAGGATGAACCAGCGGCTGTGCTGCTTCTCCACTGAGGCCAAAAAACGAGTCTCCTTCCCTCAGAGTTCCTCTTAGAGGAGAGCGACAGAGCCAAGGTGTCATATAATAGCCCATCTCTCTCTCTCTCAAGGGCCCAAACTGCTTGTAATACCCTTTGAGTTGGGATCGTTTGTGCCTTGGCCTCTCCTTCCAAGAGTCCATTTGGTGGTACCTTGGGTGGTCTTGGCTCCACAACACGCTCAATGCGGCAAGGCCTGTTCATTTGGCAGCCCCAAAGCCTCCAGAGCCTCATTTCTCTGTCACCACTCTCAGCAGCTCCAGGGCACCCCCATGCCCTAGGTGGGGCTGGTGGCGGGTAAGCAGGGCAGAGTGTGTCCATGGGAACTACAAGTACCCTGTGCAGTTTGGGATCAAGGCCCCCCTCTGCAGGCATATTCAACCACCTGGCATCTACACCCACCAGCAGGACATAAAGCTCCCCTTGCTGAGGGCACTGTGCCAGCATGGCAGATGGGCATGTGTGTCAGCTGCCAAGGGACCTCAGAGAGGATCCAAATAGATCTGCATTTTTGGAGGGCAGGACATTCTCTCCTTCTTAAATACAGGATCAGTGGATCAAACCATCTATCTATGTGTTGCCTTGGTTCCTGTGTGCATGTGATTTCATTTACCCGCACTATTGACCTCCCCTAATGAGGAGGAGGGAAAGATGGACGGGGCACACCAGTCTCTTTCATCATTCATACAGACCTACTACCTAGGTTTTGAAGATGTGCACCTCTGTACTGAGAAATACAAAATCTGCTTGCTGGGACGTTTCTTTGGCTTTCCTGACAAATAACCACACAGCTTCCACTTGATTACCTGAAAGCAGTAAGGAGCCCACTGCCTCATGGACAGCTCCTCCTTGGCTAGCTAACGGTAGTTGTTGGACAATTTTATTCTAAAATATAAAATCTGAATCCAGATTAATTCCAGTTCTGCCATGAAGCAACTGAGAACAAATCTGCCTTCTCTTCCCACATGACAGCTCTTCAAATATTTTACACCAGTGCTCACATCCCTGAAAAGTCTTCCATTCTTTAAGCTAAGTATTTCCTGTCCTTTCAGTTCCTACAGTCATACTTTGAGTGACATAGGATCCCGATTACTTGTTAGGGTTGTGTGGTGCATTTTAAAGAAATAGGTGCTGAGTTCAGACAGATCTGAGTTCAAATCACCCTCATCCAGCAGGGTTGGTGGGATAGAGACCTGGTGGTCAGTCTCAACTGCCTTCTATTGCAATTCAATTTCCTACACATTTGGATTAAACAAGCATTTGCTGAAACCTTTCTATTTGGTAAGGGATCTATCCTTATTAAAAGTAAGTGTTATTATTTATATTTTAGAGGAAAAAAAATACTGTTACATATTAGGCTACCTGAATCCCCTTGGGTATTTCCAGTTTTTGGTGATTATGAATAAAATCTCTATAAACAGTCACATACAGGTTTTGTGTGAACATATGTTTATTTTACTTGGTTGAACCTTAGGAATAGAATTGCTAGGTCACAGGATAAGTATATATTTAACTTTATAAGAAACTGCCAAGTTGTTTTTGAAAATGGTGGTATCATTTTGTATTCCTGTTGTATTTTTGTATTTTTCCAGTTGTCCCATATCCTCCCCAGAACTTGGTATTGTCTTCTTTTTTTTTCTTTTTTGACTTCAGGCATCCTAATAGGTATGCCATTGTGATTTTAATTTGCACTTCTCTAAGTTAAGTGCTTGGCTGCTAACTGAAAGGTCAGCAGTTTGAACCCACCAGCCACTCTGCCGGAGAAAGATGTGGCAGTCTGCTTCCATAAATCCAAAGATTTTATAGCCTTGGAAATCCCATGGGACATTTCTACTCTGTCCTATAGGGTCATTATGAGTCGGAATTGACTCAACAGCAACAGGTTTAATGACTAATGGGAGTCCCTGGATGGTGAAAATGATTAAGCTCTTGACTAGTAGCCAAAAGCTTGGCTATTCAAACCCACTTAGAGGTACCTCAGAATACAGGCCTAGTGATCTGCTTCTTAAAAGTCACAGTCTTGAAAGCCCTATGGAGCAGTTTTACTCTACACACAAGGGGATGCCGTGAGTTGGAATTGACTTGACAGCAAATACCAACAACAATAGCTAATGATATTGAGCATCTTTTCACTTGATTATATGCATCTGTGTATCTTCTATGATGAAGTATCTGTTGCTCCTTTTTTAGAAAATGATGCAGTGCAATGGGTTTCTCTTTATACGTGGTCTTTCTGGCCCCGGGTTTACAGTTCTGCCAAGATGATTTGTTAGGCTACAATCTTGCAAAGGGATTGGACAGTTTACTATGCAAATAAGGTACATAATCGCTTGCAGGGATTGGACAGTTTACTATGCAAGTAAGCTGAGTAAAACTCTTATAGGGATTGGACATTTACTATGCAAACTAAGTGATTGTGGCCTACTTAGGGGATTGATTAGTTTTGCCATCCCGCTAGGCTTCTAAGGGTTAATTCCACAGAGATTGGAGGGAGGACCTTACTACCATCAGTAAGAAGAGCCAGAAGTGGAGTGCATCCTTTGGACCAGGCGTTCCTGTGCTGAGAAGCTCCTAGACCCAGGAGACAGAGCTGTAACACTGAAGTCAGCACAAGACGGCACAAGATAGTTCAAGCAGCAAGAACCAGGAGACCAGTGCAAGATGGCTGTGGTAGGCTTCCAGCCCATGAGGCGAGGTGGCTGCTGTGGGCTCTCTGATCCACAGAATAAGATAGCTTAGTGCCTCCTTTGGGCAGGAGGCTTGCTGGTGGAATGGGAAGCCTCTGGACACGACAGCAGAGAAAAAAGAGGTGTAATACTTGCCTGAGAGGGAGTCACTGGTGGTGGTGGCAGCCGCAGCAGCAGCAGCAGTGGCTAGGCAGCCTGCAGGCACAGCTGAGAGGGAGCTGACAGCTGTCTTCATTGGAAACTGTCCTGATGGATGAACTGTATCCTGTCTCCTGAGTTGTTCCTGTTACTTCTAAGTTGATCCTTATCCCAAGTTGTAGCCTGTTACTTCCCTAATAAACAACATAATCGTGAGTATGGTCTGTGAGTTCCCTGTGGCTGTTGCAACAAATTATCAAACCCAGCAGATAAGTAGAGAGTGCCATGGGAAGAACAGCTGGTGTCAGAACTGGTAAAAAAGTGGGAGAGTGGAAGCATGTCTGACTTCCACCTCATAGGAATCATCTTTGGGCTGATGGTGATTCTCATTATCCCTTCTGAAATTAGATGTGGTCTGACATCACTGGCTTACAGATGGGTTGCTTGTTTTCTTATTGTTGAGTTTTGAGAGTTCTTTATATATTCTGGATTCAAGTCCTTGATCAGGTATGCTCTTTGGAAACATTTTCTCCTCTTCTGTGGCTTGCTTTTAATTCTTTGAAGAGTGTCTTTTGAAGGGCAGAAGTTTTTAGTGTCGATAAAATCCAAATTGTCAATCTTTTCTTTTATGGATCATGCTTTTGGTGTTATATCTAAGAAATATTTGCCTAACCTGAGATAGCAAAAGTTTTCTCTTATGTTTCCTTATACAAATTTTATAGTTGTAAGTTTAACATTAGGCATATATTCCATTTTGACCTATAGTTCGTATGTGGTATGAGATAAGGGTTGAGGTTCATTTGTGCACGTGTGTGTGTATGTGTGTGTGTATGGTTATCCAACTGTTCCAACACCATCTGTTGAAAAGATTCCTTTTTTCATTAAATTGCCTTTGTACCTTTGTAGAAAATTGATGGACATATATGAGTGGTTTTATTTCTGCACTCTCCACTGATCTACATGTCTACTCTTTTGCAAATACCATGCTATCTTGATTACTGTAGCTTTTACACAAAGTCCTGAAATCAGGTAGTGTGTGTCCTCCAATTTAATCCTTTTTTTCTTCAGTGTTGTTTTGGAAATTCGAGGTTATCCTTCCTCATAAATTTTGGTATCAGTTCGTTGATTACTACAACTATAGTGCTGATATTTCATTGACTCTATAGATCAGTTTGGGAATAACTGATATCCTAATATTATTGTTTCAATCCGTAAAATCTATGAGCATAGTATATATATCCATTTATTTAGGTCTTCTTTGATGTTGAATAGCAGTGGTGAAATTGAATATCGTTGCCTTATTCCCAATATTAGAGGAAAATTGTTCAGTCTTTCACCATTAAGTATGATACTATAAGTTTTTCATAGGTCTAGTTTCTCCTATTCCTAGTTGCTGAGAATTTTTTTTAAATAAAAAATGGATGTTAATTTTTTTTTAATCAATTTTTTTATTGTACTTTAGATGAAGGTTTATGGAACAAATAGTTTCCCATTAAACAGTCAGTACACATATTGCCCTGTGACAACAGTTGACAACCCCATGACACGTCAACATTGTCCCTTCTCAACCTCGAGTTCCCTATCATCAGCTTTCCTGTCCCCTCCTGCCTTCTAATCCTTGTCCCTGTGCCTCATTAGTCCCATTTTGTTTTATGGGGCTGTCCAATTCCCTGCTGAACGGTGAACCTTGGGAGTGACTTCACCACTGGGCTAAAAGGGTGTCCGGGGGCCATACTCTCAGGGTGTCTCCAGTCTGTCAGGCCAGTAAATCTGGTCTTTCGCTGCGAATTAGAATTTTGTTCTACATCCTTCTCCAGCTCTGTCCAGGACCCTCTGTAATGATCCTGGTCAGAGCACTCAGTGGTAGTAACTGAATGTTGAATTTTGTCAAACGCTTTTTTCTGTATTGATTGAGATGATCATAACATTTTCCTTCTTTGGTGCAGTGGTGCTATAAACCCATTGCCGTCAAGTTGATTCGGACTCATAGCGACCCTATAGGACAGAATAGAACTGCCCCAAAGAGTTTCCAAGGAGCATCTGGTGGATTCGAACTGCCTACCTCTTGGTTAGCAGCCATAGTACTTAACCATTACGCCACCAGGGGTTTCTGTTGGTACTATGTAGGGTTTAAATGGTTAGATGAGTTAATCTTTGTAAAATACTTAGAATAATAGCTGGCATATGGTTAAGGCAATAAGTATTAGCTATTATTGTGGAATTAGGGACCCAAGTGAATGGTATAGTTTCTTAGAAACAAGAGACCTCAGTGATGTTGCTCTAACCTGCAAGGAATCTGTGCTGGATCTAAATTTGTGTAGGTATAGAGGTTCTATAGGGTCGCAATGAGTCAGAATCGACTTGACGGCAACGGGTTTGGTTTTCTGTATAGAGGTGTCCAAGGAGCCCTGGTGGTGCAGTGGCTAAGTGCTTGGTTGCTAACTGAAAGGTCAGTGGTTCAAATCCACCAGAGGCTCCACAGGAGAAAGGTGTGGCAGTAAACTTCCATGGGGGCAGTTATACTCTGTCAAACAGGGTCCCAATGAGTTGGAGTTGACGCAACAGCAATGGGTTTAGTTGGGTTTGGGTAGAGGTGTCCTTGGTGTCTTTCTGAGTTCAAGAAAGAAGAAACTTCCTTCTGGTCTCTCTACCTCATAGGTAAAACAATATCCAAGATATTGGGAAGGACCTGTCTTTGTCAGTGGGTGTGGAGGGAAGTGGGATGGAGTTCTCAGTGGACAGTTTTCTGGACTGTAGATTTTAGTACTCAAGGGAAGTTGAAAAAACCCAGTTGTCATTGAGTCAATTCCATTTCACAGAGACCCCATGGTTGTCAGAGTAGAACTGTGCTCCACAGGATTTTCAATGGCTGATTTTTCAGAAATAGATCTCCAGGCCTTTCTTCCAAGGTGCCTCTGGAGAGACTTGAACCACCAAACTTTTGGTTAGCAATTGAGGAAGTTAACTGTTTGCACCACCCAGAGGCTCCATCTTTTAATTAAACAGTTAATTAAATAATTAATTCAGCAAATATTTATTGGGTGCCTATTATGTGCCAACACTGTTTAGTCAATAGAAATATAGCAGTGACTCAAAAAGACAAATCTCTGCCCTCCTGGAGCGTACATTCTAACAGGAGGAGACAACCAATAAAAGATTATGTAAAATGTATAGTATGTTAGAGGGTGATAAGTTCTATGGAGAAAAATAACTAGAGATAGACTGCGATTTTAATCCAGTTGTCTCATGTTAGGAGCCCTGGTTGCATAGTGGTCAAAGAGTTTGGCTCCTAACCAAAAGGCCAGCAGTTTGAATCTACCAGCCACTCCTTGGAAACCCTATGGAGCAGTTCTACTCTGTTCTATAGTGTTGCTATGAGTCAGAGTTTACTCAACGGCAACATTTTTTTTTCTTTTATGTTACAGTTGAGTAAACTGAGACTCTGGGAGGAGAACTGATATCTGTCACAAAGCTGGGACCAAACAAAGGCAGGCTACCTGCCAGTTTAAAACTATTTTTTCTCCTCCTCACTTCCTTCTTCTGGGCTTAGCTCTATGGGAGGTCTTCGCCATGGTAATAGGAGGAGTAGTTGGTGACACTGTACACCGGCCTAGGGCGGGACTCAGATCTCCTTGGCTCCTGGGCGTGACCATCTGAAGAGAGCTGCTCAACAATGGAGACCGAGGTTCTGAAAGGTGAGATGGGTGGGGTGGGAGTACCAATTATCCAACATAAACTCAAGAGCCTCTGATCAGTACCCTATTTTCACTGTCCACTTTCCCGACTGCAAAGACAAACAGCAGTCTACAGCAGCTGAGAATGCCTGCAGTGCTACCGTTCCCTCTGTTCTCTCCACCCATCTCACCAGGTCACATGCAGTCTCTCCTTCCTTCTGTGCTAGTGTCTGTGGCAGGGTCAGGGGATGAAGGAGCGGGCTCGGCAGGTGTGCAAGACAAAGCTCCAAGGCTTTGAAGTATGAACACAGCAAGGGCTCCAGATGATCACACTTCTACCCAAGGCACCAAAACAAGATTTAAATGCCCAAGCTTGGGCTAGAAGAAAATAGAATCATTAGAGTCTTCAGCCTGGAAAGTTCCCTGGAATTACTTTGTCCCATCTGTCTGCCTCTAATCAGGGTCTTACTTAAGTCGTCCAGGGTAGAAGAGCTATAGATAGATAGAGGGCTGGCGGGCTGGCGGGCTGGCTGGTTGGCTGGCTGGCTGGCTGGCTGGATGAATAGATGGATGGATGAACAGATAGGCAGATAGATAGATAGGTAGATAGATAGATAGATGAATATCTACTGTTGAGTTGACTCCTACTCATGGTGACCTATGTACAACAGACAAAATGTTGCCTGGCCCTGCATTATTCTCACGATCTTCAGCATGTTTGAATACATTGTTGCAGCTGTTGTACCAATCTCTCTCTCTGAGGGTCTTCCTCGCCCTCATTGACCCTCTATCTTACCAAACACAATGTCCTCCTATAGCAATTGACTGCTTCTTATGATATGTCCAAAGCAAGTGAGTTGGACAATGTTCTGTTGTAATCGATAAAGTTTTCATTAGTTAATTTTTGGAAGTAGATTGTCGGGCCTTTTTTCCTAGTCTGTCTTAGTCTGGAAGCTCCACTGAAATCTGTCCATCATCACAGTAACACGAAGCCTCCACTGACAGACCGGTGGTAGCTGCATGTGAAGTGCTTTGGCTGGGAATCAAACCCGAGCCTCCTGCTGAAACCTGTCCACCATGTGTGACCCTGCTGGGATTTGAAGTACTGGTGGCACAGCTTTCAGCATCACAGCAACATGCAAGCCACCACCGTATGACAAACTGACAGACGAGTGGTCATACTTTCTTCAAACTGACAGAAGAAAATCTCTAGAAGAAACTCTAAAGGAGATTGTGCAACTTCCCTTGCCTTTTATCGCAAGTGCCAGCCTTGATTCAGGCATTTTGGCATTGTAAGCAGGCTCCACCTGGGTGTCTACAGTTTCTGCTTTCTGATCTCTATGATAGGGGAGTTAGTTGATAGGGAGAGGCAGGCTGTGGAATTAGGAAGAGACTAAAGCTAGGATAGAGATGGGGATGGAATGAATGACAGAGGGACAAGAAATGGGAAATCCAACTACCTAAGCTCTTTAGCACCTCAGTTATTCTAAGTAGTGAAGGCACAAGCTTTGGAGTCAGACAGATTAGAGTTTCTGCTATTCCTTAGGCAAATTACTACATTCCCCTGGGCTGCTATTTTATCATCTATAAACCTTTGAATTGTGGTGTTGGCAATGAATATTGGACTGTCAAAAGAACGAACAAAACTGTCTGGGCAGAAGTACAGCCAGAATGCTCCTTAGAAGTAAGGCTGGCAAGACTTCATCTTAAGTACTTTGGACATGTTACCAGAAGGGACAAGTCCCTGGAGAAGGATATCATGTTTGGTAAAGTAGAGGGTCAACGAGAAAGAGGAAGACCCTCAATGAGATGGATTGACACAGTGGCTGCAACAATGGGCTCAAGAATAACAACAATTGTGAAGATGGCACAGGACTGGATAGTGTTTCATTCTGTTGTACATTGGGTTGCTATGAGTCGGAACCAACTCGATGGTACCTAACAACAACAAAAACAGCAACCACTGTCACCTCCACAACAACTAATTTTTGTGAGTGCTTACTATTTGTCAGGTCCTCCATATGTATTTTCTCATTCAATTCTCACAACAACCTGAAAAAATATCCTTATCTTCCTTTTACAGATGAGGAGCCCTTGGGTGATTCAAACGGTTAAGCGTTCAGTAGCTAGCTAAAAGGTTGGAGATTCGAGTTCACCCAGAGAATCTTGGAAGAAAGGCCTGGTGATCTATTCCCAAAAAAACAGCCATTAAAAACTCTATGAAACACAGTTCAACTCTGACACACATATGGTTGCCATGAGTTGGAATTGACTTGATGGCGACTGGTTTTGTGTTTTGGTTTAACAGATGAGGAAGCAAAGTCACAGTGAAGTTAAGTAACATGCCCAAAGTTATACATTCACTAATGTCGCATTGCTGAAGTCAGATGGATCCTGTCTGAAAGCAGAGAATACCAGAAAGATGTTTATCTGTGTTTTATTGACTATGCAAAGGCATTTGACTGTGGGGATCATAAAAATTATGGATACGATTTCGAAGAATGGGAATTCCAGAACACTTAATGGTGCTCATGCGGAACTGGTACATACATCAAGAGGCAGTCATTCGAACAGAACAAGGGGATACTGCCTGGTTTAAAGTCAGGAAAAGTATTTGTCAGGGTTGTATCCTTTCACCATATTCATGCAGTCTGTATGCTGAGAAAATAGTCCAAGAAGCTGGACTATGTGAAGAAGAATGGGGCTTTGGGATTGGAAGAAGACTCATTAACAACCTGCAATATGCAGATGACACAACCTTGCTTGCTGAAAGTGAAGAGGACTTGAAGCACTTACTGATGAAGATCAAAGAC
>NW_004444079.1:6258849-6284296 GCF_000243295.1 Trichechus manatus latirostris | reverse complement strand
AAAGTGAAGAGGACTTGAAGCACTTACTGATGAAGATCAAAGACCACAGCCTTTAGTATGGATTACACCTCCACATAAAGAAAACAAAAATTCTCACAACTTGACCAATAAGCAACATCATGATAAACAGAGAAAAGATTGAAGTTATCAAGGATTTCATTTTACTTGGATCCACAATCAATACCCTTGGAAGCAGCAGTCAAGAAATCAAAAGACGCATTGCATTGGGCAAATCTGCTGCAAAAGACCTCTTTAAAGTGTTGAAAAGAAAAGATGTCACTTTGAAGACTAAGGTGCACCTGACCCAAGCCATAGTATTTTCAATCTCATCATATGCACGTGAAAGCTGGGCAGTGCATAAGGAAGTCCGAAGAAGAACTGATGCCTTTGAATTGTAGTGTTAACGAAGAATATTGAATATACCATGGACTGCCAAAAGAAGGAACAAATCTGTCTTGGAAGAAGTACAACCAGAATGCTCCTTAGAAGCGAGGATGGCCAGACTACGTCTTACATACTTTGGACATATTGTCAGGAGGAATCAGTCCCTGGAGAAGGCCATCATGCTTGATAAAGTACAAGGTCAGCGAAAAATAGGAAGACCCTCAATGAGATGGATTGACACAGTGGCTACAACAATGAGCTCAAGCATAACAATGGTTGTGAGCATGGCTCAGGACGAGGCAGTATTTTCTTCTGTAGTACATGGGGTCGCTATGAGTCAGAACCGACCCGACAGCACCTAACAACAACAACAATGTCCCTCTGAAGGGATTAAATAAGTGGAAGTCTCACTTCTGTTTCTCTACTTTGTAAATGATCAAGACATACTAACGTAAGTACAGAACTCAGGCTTCCTAATGAAACCTGAAATAATTTAGCTTCATGGAATACAGCAAAGGACACAGGATTTACAGGGAATTAGGACACTGGGTTCTTGATCTGGCACTTTCTTAGAGGAGATGATCCAAACAATCCAGGAGCTATACTTCCCTTTATTTCTTCCTTGTTAAAACAAAGGCTCATAAGAGATGATTTCTCAGATTCCTTTAGGTGTTTACATTCTATCATTTTATGACTCTTACTTTTTTATTTTATTTTATTTAGTGCCTGCAAATTCATGAAGAGATGTTAGATTGTGGTAAACTTACCTGAGATAGGCTCTACTGAGGGAAGGAGAGGATGCAGGCTTAGAGGACAGTGAAAGGGACAGAATTCAGATAGGGACTACTTCTCCTCTTCTTTCTGCTTCTCTATATCTTATACATCTTTCAAGACTCTTAGCTCAAGACCCACATCGTCTGGGAGGCCTTCCAGTACCAGCCTGGTGAAAGCACTTCTTTGTAAATATAATCTGTGTATGTGACACAGTTTCAGTTGTATTAATTAATTCATTTATGCACTTACTTATACCCTGCCTTGTTCCAAAATGGAGTTCTGATGGCTTACAAGATATATAAAATACAGTAAGATAACATAAATTAGAAGGAAATGGGAAAGGAGATTAGAAAAACAAAGGTAGGGATGTCACAGGGGATCAGGAATGAGGCTAACGCAAGGATGCAGAGCTTGAAGCCCTACACTCTTGCTATTGGCAGGGCCTAATTTAAACTTTAAGAAGCCCTGATGGCAAAATGGTTAAGTGCTTGGCTGTGAACCAAAAGGTCAGTGGTTCAAGTCCACCAGCAGCTCTGCTGGAGAAAAGACCTGATGACCTGCTCCCTTAAAGATTACAGCCTAGGAAACCCTATGAGGGCGTATACTCTGTCATATAGGGTCACTATGAGTTGGAATCAACTTGACAGCAACACAATAATAATTTAAACTTTATAATTTCTTGCAGCCAACCTAAGCAAGGTAATTCGATCAGTCTCACATTCACAGTGCCCATAAAATGGGAGAAAAGAAGAAAGAAATTAAAGAATGAGGGAAGGAAAGAAAGAAAGGAGGGAGGGAGGAGGTGTTGTTGTTTTTGCTAGGGGCCATCTAGTTGGTTCCGACTCATAGGGATCCTATGTACAACAGAATGATGTACAACGGAACAAAACACTGCCCAGTCCCGCATCATCCTCACAACCATTACTATGTTTGAACTTATTGTTGCAGCCACTGTCAATCCATCTTGTTGAAAGTTTTCCTCTTCTTCTCGGACCCTTTACTTTACCAGGCATGAAGTCCTTCTCCAGGGACTAGGCCTTCCTGAAAACATGTCCAAAGTACTTAAGATGAAGTTTCACCATCCTTGCTTCTAAGGAGCACTTCTTCTAAGACAGATCTTCATTCTTGTGGCACTCCATGGTACATTCAATATTCTTAACCAACATCATATTTCAAATGCATCAATTCTTCTTCAGTCTTCCTTATTAATTGTCCAGCTTTTGCATGCATATGAGGCGACTGAAAATACTATGGCTTGGATCAGGCGCATCTAGTCCTCGAAGTGACATTTTTCCTTTTTAACATTTTAAAGAGGTAAAGAGGTCTTTTGCAGCAGATTTGCCAATACAATGCATCTGTTTGACTTCTTGACTGCTGCTTCCATGGACATTGATTGTGGATCCAAGTAAAATGAAATCCTTGACAACTTCAATTAGTTTCTCCATTTTTCATGATGTTGCTTATTGGTTCAGTTGTGAGGATTTTCGTTTTCTTTATGTTGAGTTGTGATCCATACTGAAGGCTGTGGCTTAGTAAATGCTTCAAGTCCTCTTCAGCAAGCAAGGTTGTGTCTTGCTGAGGAGAAAGGAGGAAGGAAGGAAGGGAGAAACAAAGGGAGACTAAAAGGAAGGTTAACAGTTGCTGTTAAGTCAACTCTGACTCATGAAGACCCCATGTGTGTGAGAGTAGATCTGTGCTCCACAGGGTTTTCTTTCTTTTTTCCCTTACCTTAGTCATGTTTTGCTGACTTCTACCATACTGTGTATTGCCTTTCCCTTCACCAGTATTAACACGTGTCTTTTATTTGGTAATTTTCCCTCCCTCCGCCTCTCACCCCTGGTAACTATCAAAGATTTTTTTTTTTTCTGTGTGTAAACTTTTTCTTGTTTCTTTATAATAATAGTCTCCTACAATATTTGTCCTTTTGTGATTGACTTACTTCGCTCAGCATAATGCCCTCCAAATTTACCCCTGTTGTGAGATGTTTCATGGATTCGTCATTATTCTTTATCATTGGGCGGTATTCCATGGTGTGTATGTACCACAGTTTGTTAATCCATTCATCTGTTGATGAGCACTTTGGTTGTTTTCATCTTTTTGCTATTGTGAATAATGCTGCAGTGAACGTGTGTGTGCATATGTCTATTCATGCCACTGCTAGTATTTCTTTAGGGTATATACCTAGGAGTGGGATTGCTGGTCATATGGTTATTTCTATTTCTAGCTTTTTAAGGAAGTGCCATACTGTTTTCCATAGTGGTTGTACCATTTTGCATTCCCACTGGTAGTGTATAAGAGTTCCAATTTCCCCACAACCTTTCTAACATTTGTTATTTTCTTTTTTTATTAGTGCTAATAATGTTGGGGTGAGATGGTATCTCCTAGTTTTGATTTGCATCTCTCTAATGGCTAATGATCATGAGCATCTCTTCATATGTTTGTTAGCCACCTGAATATCTTCTTCGGTGAAGTGTCTGTTCATATCCTTTGCCCATTTAAGAACTGTTTTTGTTTTGTTTTACCAAACAGAAACTTATTGTCTCACGGTCTAGGAGGCTAGAACTCCAAATTCAGGACACCAGCTCCAGGGGAAGGCTCTACCTCTGTTGGTTCTGAGAGAAGGTCCTTGTCATCAGTCCTCCCCTGGTCTAGGAGCTTCTCAGTGCAGGGACCCCAAGTCCAAAGGATGTGCTCCACTCCTGGCTCTTCTTTCTTGGTGGTACGAGGTCCCTCTCCTCTCTTCTCACTTCTCTTTTTTATATCTCAAAAGAGATTGACTCAAAATACAACCTAATCCTGTAGATTGCATTCTGCCTCATTAACATTATAGAGGTTAGGATTTACAACACATTGGATAATTACGTAAGATCATAAAATGGAGGACAACTACAGAATACTGGGAATCATGGCCTAGCTAAGTTGATACACACTTTTGGAGGACACAATTCAATCCATAACAAGTACTATTTAAATAAAGTACTTTCTGGTGAAGCATTATTCCTTCTAGTCATGAGATAATATTTATCACAATAATGTAAGGGGGTGTGGTGCTGAAGGGCCAGAAATAGCAGCTGGGCCAGGAAGACTGGTATTTTGTTGTGCTGTAGATGATTTCCTGATACTAAAATTAATTACAGAAAAGAAAGTATTTAACAGATGCCTGTTAGATTGACTGATCATCTTTTGTTTGTTTCCATTTAACACCTTTATTGAGGTATAATTTATATACCATAAAATTTACCCATTGTAAGTGTACATTTCAATTTTTTAAAACTATGTTTTAGGTAGGTGAAAGTTTACAGTGCAAATTAGTTTCTCATTCAAAAATTTATACACAAACCATTTTGTGACGTTGGTTGTAATCACCGTGATGTGTCAGCACTCTCCCCCTTTCCCTTTATGCTCCAGGTTCCCTGTGTCCATATTCATCCAGGTTTCCTGTCCCTCCCTGCCTTCTCATCTTTGCTTTTGGGCAGGTGTTGCCCATTTCTCTTGAATATTTGATTGAACTAAGGATCACATTCCTCATGTGTTATCATTTGTTTTATAGGCCTGTCTAATCTATGGCTGAAAGGTGGACTTTGGGAGTGGCTTCAGAGCTGAGTTACCAGGGTGTCCAAACCAAAAAAAACAAACCCGTTGCCGTCGAGTCGATTCTAACTTATAGTGACCCTATAGGACAGAGTAGAACTGCCCCATAGAGTTTCCAAGGACAGCCTGGTAGATTTGAATTGCTGACCTTTTGGTTAGCAGCTGTGGCACTTAACCACTACACCACCAGGGTATCCAGGAGCCATAATCTCAAGGGTTCCTGCAGTCTCTGTCATTTTTTTGTGAATCTGAATTTTGTTCTACATTTGTCTCCTGCTCTGTCTGGGACCCTCTATTGTGATGATCTCTGTCAGAGCAGTCGGTGGTGGTAGCCAAGCACCATGAAGTTCTTCTGGGCTTAAACTGGTGGAGACTGTGGTTCATGTGGGCCATTAGTCCTTTGGACTGATATTTTCCTTGCGTCTTAGGTTTTCTTCATTCTCATTTACTCCGAATGTGATGGGACCAATAAATATATTTTAGATGGCCACTTGAAAGCTTTTAAGACCCCAGATACTGCTCACCACAGTAGGATGTAGAACATTTTCTTTATGAACTATGTTATGCCAATTGTCCTAGATGTCCCCTGAGACCATGGTTCCCAGCCCTCAACCCCAGTAACTTGATTCCTCTAGGTGTTTAGATGTGTCTAGGAAGCTTCTATGACTTTGTATTGGTCAAGTTGTGCCGACTTCCCCTATACTGTGTGTTGTCTTTCCTTTCACCAAATTAACACTTGTCTGCTATCTAGTCAGTGATTAAAGATTGTTTTTTTTTCTGTGAGTAAACCATTCTTGAGTTTTTATAACAGTGGTCTCATACAATATTTGTCTCTTTGTGATTGACTTATTCCACTCAGCACGATGCCTTCTAGATTTATCCATGTTGTGAGGTATTTCTTGGTTTCTTCATTGTTCTTTATTGTTGTGTAGTATTCCCTTGTGTGTATGTACCATAATTTGTTTATCCATTCATCTGTTGATGGACACCTAAGTTGTTTCCTTTGCCCATTTATAATTGGACTGTTTGTCTTTTTGTTGTTGAGTTGTTGACATTGTCTATAAATTTTAGAGATTACCATAGCCAAAAAGTTTTTCTCAGTCTATTGGTTCTCTTTTTACTCTTTTGGAGAAGTCTTTTGATAAGCATATGTGTTTAATTTTTATGAAGTCCCATTTGTCTAGTTCATTTTCTGCTGTATGTGCACTTTTAGTTATGTTTCCTATTCTATTTATGCTATACTTTAGGCTTCCTACCACTGTTCCTATTTTTTAATTCCACAATCTTCATAGTTTTAGGTTTTATATTTTGATCCATTTTGTGTTAGTTTTTGTGTATGGTGTATGGTCATTTTTTTACAAATGGACACCCAGTTTTGCCAGCACCATTTGTTAAAGAGACTGTCTTTTCCCCATTTTATGGACTTTAGTCCTTTGTCAAAGATCAGCTGTCCATAGGTGGATGGATTTACATCTGGGTTCTTAATTCTGTTCCATTGGTCTATTTGTCTGTCATTGTACCATTACCAGATTGTTTTGACTACCATGACTGTATAGTAGGTTCTGAGACAGGTAGTGTGAGACCTCCTACTTTGTTCTTCTTCAATAATGCTTTACTTATCCAGATCCTCTTTCCATATAAAGTTGGTCATCAGTTTTTCCGTCTTATTAAAGAATGCTGTTGGAATTTGGATCAGGATTGCATTATATCTATAGATTGCTTTTGGTAGTACTGACATTTTCACAGTGTCGAGTCTTCCTATCCAAGAGCATGGCATGCTCTTCCCTTTATGTAGGTCTCTTTTGGTTTGTTGCAGTAGTGTTTTGTAGTTTTCTTTGTAGAGGTCTTTTACGTCCCTGGTTAGATTTATTCCTAAGTATTTTATCTTTTGGGGCGCTATTATAAATGGTATTGTTTTCATGATTTCATATTTGAAGTTCTCTTTGTTGATGTAGAGTAATCCAACCGATTTTTGTATGTTGATCTTGTATCCTGCTACTCTGATAAATTCTTCTATTAGTTCCAGTAGTTTTCTTGTGGAATCTTTTGGGTTTTCTATGTATAGGATCATCAGCAAATAGGGGTAGTTTTACTTCTTTCTTACCAATTTGAATGCCCTTTATTTCCTTTTTGCCTTATTGCTCTAGCTAGGACTTCCAGCACAATGTTGAATAAGAGTGGTGATAACGAGCATCCTTGTCTGGTCTTTGTTTGCAAGGGGGATACTTACACTGTCTCTCCACTGAGAATAATGATGGCTGTTGGTTTTGTATAAATGCTCATTATTATGTAGAGGAATTTCACCTCTATTTCCTATTTTGCTGAGAGTTTTTATCAGGAATGAGTGTTGGGTTCTATCAAATGTATTTTTAGCATCAATTGACATGAGCATGTGATTCTTTTGTTCTATTTATGTGGTAGATTATGTTGACTGATTTTCTAATGTTGAACCATCCTTGCATACCTGGTGTGAATCCCACTTGGTCAGAAACACTGGTGGTGTGGTTAAGAGCTACGTCTACTAACCAAAAAGTCAGCAGTTTAAATCCACCAGGCGCTCTTTGGAAACTCTATGGGGCAGTTCTAATCTGTCCTGTAGGGTCGCTATTAGTCAAAATTGACTCAACAACACTGTGGTTTGGTTTTTTTTTTTTTGTCACGATATTATTATTATTATTTTTGATATGCTGTTGAATTCTATTGGCTAGAATTTTGTTGAGAATTTTTGTGTCTGTATTCATGAGGGATATTGATCTATAATTTTCTTTTTTTATGGTGTATTTACCTGGCATTTGTATCAGGGTTATGTTGGCTTCATAGAATGAATTTGGAAATATTCCTTCCTTTTCTTTACTCTGAAATAGTTTTAGTAGTATTGGTATAAGCTTGTCTCTGAATGTTTGGTAGAATTCTCCAGTGAAGCCGTCTGGGCCAGAGTTTTGTTATTGTTATTGTTGGGAGTTTTTTTTTTTTTTTTAATTACCCTTCAATCTCTTCTTTTGGTATGGGTCGGTTCAGTTTTTCTACCTAAGTTCATGTTAGTTTAAGTAGGTAGTGTGTTTCTGGAAATTTGTCCATTTCCTCTAGGTTTTCAAATTTGTTGGAGTACAGTTTTTTGTAGTATTCTGTTATGATCCTTTTTATTTCAGTTGGTTCTGTTGTAATGTCACCCATGTCATTTCTTATTCAGGTTATTTGCTTCCTCTCCTGCTTTTCTTTTGTATTTTGGCCAATGGTTTGTAGATTTTGTTGATCCTTTCAAAGAACCAACTTCTGGTCTTGTTGATTCTTTCTATTGTTTTTCTGTTCTATATTTCATTTATTTCTGCTCTAATCTTTATTATTTCCTTTCTTCTGGTGACCGTGGGCTTTTTTTGCTACTCTCTTTCTATTTGTTCAAGTCGTAGGGTTAATGTTTTGATTTTGACCCTTTCTTCTTTTTTTAAGTGTGCATTTATTGCTGTAAATTGACCTCTGAGTGCTGCTTTTGCTGTGTCCCAAAGGTTTTAGTAAGATGTGTTTTTATTCTCATTTGATTCTAGGAATTTTTTGATTCCATCTTTGATTTCTTCTATTACCCAGTGGTTTTCAAGCAAAGCATTATTAATTTTCCATGTATTTGATCTTTTTTCCTAGTTCTTCCTGTTATTGATTCCTGCTTTTATTGCATTGTGATCAGAGAAAATGCTTTGTATTATTTCGATGTTTTGGGTTTTGTTGAGGGTTGCTTTGTGGCCTAAAATGTTGTCTATTCTGGAGAATGTTCCTGGTGCATTGGAAAAGAATATATACCTTGCTGCTGTTGAGTGGAGTGTTCTGTATATGTCTATGAGATTGAGTTTGTTGATTGCAGCATTTAGATCCTCTGTATCTTTGTTGAGTTTCTTTCTAGATGTTCTGTCCTTCACCAAAAGTGATGTGTTGGAGTCTCTTACTATTATTGTGGAACTGTCTATTTCTCTTTTCAATGCCATTAGAGTTTGTTTTATGAATTTTTGCCTTGTCATTCAGTGTGTATATATTATTTATAGTTAAGTCTTCCTGTTGGATTGACACTTTCATCATTTTATAATGTCCTTCCTTGTCTTTTAATTTTGTCTTAAAGTCTATTTTACCAGAGATTAATATTGCCACTCATGTTTTTTTTTCATTATTGTTTGCTTTGTATATTTTTTTCCATGCTTTGAGTTTTAGTTTATTTATGTCTTTGTGTCTAAGTTGTGTTTCTTATAACTAGCATATTGATGGGTCATGTTTTAGGGTTTCTTTGTTTTTAATTTTATTGTGCTTTAGGTGAAAGTTTACACTGCAAATTAATTTTTCATTGGGTCATGTTTTTTATCCATTCTGCCACTCTCTGTCTCTCTACTGTTACATTTAAGCCATTTACATTCAGTGTGATTATTGATAGGTATGACTTTATTGCTGTCTTTTTGTTGTACCTTTTTTTGTGGTATTGACAGTTTCTTTGTTTGGCTTAATTTTTTGTGCTGAGTTCTTTTTGTTTGTGGATTTTTCTTTTCATTTTCTTCATTATTGTTGATTTTGTGATTACTGAGTCTTCATGTTTTTTCTTCTTTTTTATTTTGATGAGTAGGTTTGTTAACTTTCTTTGTGGTTACCTTGAAATTTACCTTTATCTTCCTAGGTTTAAACTAGTCCTTTATTTCTTGATATCATCTTGACTTCTTCTCCATATGAAAGTTCTATAACTACACTGGTTATTCCCCCTTTTTTGTTTTGATGTTGTCATCATTTACAAATTGATGTCTCAGGTTCTCTGTTTTTGGTCTTTTAGCTTTGTTTTATTTTTGAGAATTCTTTATCTGGGTTGGTATCTGACCAATGCTGTCCTGTGTCCTCATCTCAGGTTGTTGTCTGATGTTGTTGATTCTCTGTCCAAAGGCCTCCCTTTAATATTTCTTGTAAGTTTGGTCTTATTTTTGCAAATTCCTTTATTTTCTGTTTATCTGGAAGTATCCTAATTCTGCCATCATATTTGAGAGACAATTTTGTTGGATATATAGTTCTTTGTTGGCAATTTTTCTCTTTCAAGTTTTATATATGTTATCCCATTGCCTTTTTGCCTGTGTGCTTCCTGCTGAGCAATCAGAGCTTAGTCTTATTCGTTCCCCTTTGTAGGTGACTTTTCATTTTCCTGAGCTGCTCTCAGGATTCTTCCATTGTCTTTGGTTTAGGCAAGTTTGATTATGATGTGTCTTGGTGACTTTCTTTTGGGGTCTATCCTGTATGGATTTTATTGAGCTTCTTGGATGGAGATCTTCTTTTCTTTCATAATATTGGAGAAATTTTCTGCTAGCAAATCTTCAGCAAGTCTCTTTGTGTTTTCCATTGTCTTCCCCTGTTCTGGAACTCCAATCATGTGCAAGTTTTTCCTAATTTTTTTTCATTCTTTTTTCTGATTTTTTCTCAAACAAATTGGTGTCAAGGGATTTGTCTTCAAATTCACTGATTCTGTCTTCCATTGTTTCAATTCTGCTCCTATATCCTTCTGTTGGGTTGTCTATTTTTGAAATTTTATTGTTAATCTTTTGGGTTTCTAGTTGCTTTTTATGTATGGTTTCTAATTGTTTATTTATTTTGTCATTTGTTTCTTGTATTGTTTTCTTGAATTATTCTATTGCTTTGTCTGTGTTTTCCTTGATTTTGTCTATGTTTTCCTTGGTTTTGTCTGTGTTTTCATTGATCCCTTTCTTGAACTCTTGTAGAGCCCTGTATATTAGTGTTTTGAATTCCTTATCACATAGTCCCATTACCATTTCTTTCTCTGGAAGGTTTTCTGGTTCTTTATCTGGTCACTTGCTGGAGCCATATTGTCTTCTTCTTTATGTAATTTGATATTATCTGTTGTCTCTGAGGCATCAAGAAGTTATTATATTTATTTATTTATTGTATGTTTGTTTGCTGCATCATGAATTTTAGTTTTGTTTTGGTATATTCCAGTAGGCTGTGGGTGTATGCTACTCTGGTCACTAATCTGGCTGCATTGAAGCTCCCACTTCCTGTTTCTAGGTGGATGGGACAGCAATTGCATGTGTGAGTGTGGGTCCCTGATCACTGGTCTTGTGGGGTTACTGAGGATATAGCTGGCATTTCTGGTGAGGTGATGTATCTCTTCAGCCGGTCACCTGGCTGTGGGTGCAGGGAGCACTGTCTCTGGTTGCTGGGTTTGGTGTTGAATATGTGCCCTGCTGATTGCCAGGTGGTTGGGGTGAGGTAGCCCAGGTCATCGGTCACTGGGTGGTTGATGCAGAAACTCTTATTGATGGTCCTGGGCAAGTAGGGCTGTGCAGTGGGGTTTGGAGCAGGCACAAGCCTCTGGTTGCAGTGGGGGTGTTGCGGGGGGTAAGGATGGGGACATAGCTTGTCCATGGGTGCCCAGGGAAGGGCATGTCCTTGTCCACTACAGTGTAGTGTGAGGGAGGTTGTGCAACCAGTCCTTGGGCCTCTGGCTAAGGTGGCTGTAGGGAGAAGGAGGTACCATCAGTCCTCAGGTCCCTGGCATGGGTGACTGGAGGGAGTAGGAGGCACTGCCAGCCCTCGGACTTCGGCACAGGTGACTGGAGGAAGTGGGAGGTACCGCTGGCCCTCAGGCCCCTGGTGTGTGTGTGTGGCTTGGACGGAGTGGGAGGCACCACCAGCCCTCAGGGCTCTGGTATGGGTGGCTGGATGGAGTGGGAGGCATCACTGGCCCTTAGGCCTCCAGAGTGTGTGGCCAGAGGGAGTAGGAGGCACCGTTGATCCTCGGGCCCCCAACACAGGTGACTGGAGAGAGTAGGGGGCACTGTAGGTCTATTGGCTCCCAAAATGAGTGGCTGAGTGAAGGGGCAGGTGCCTCCAGTCTGTGGGCTCCTTGACTCAGGGGGTGGGGTGATGGTGGGTGCTGCTGGACTGCAATCATGTGCAGGGAGGAGGGATGGACAAGAAGGGTGATTTGTTCCACAGGCCCACAGGTGGTGAGTGGGTGGTGAGTGCACTTAACCTCACAGGGCAGGAAGCACCCCTGCCTGGCACTGGACTTGAGTGCAGAGTCGCTCCTGCTTGGCTGCACCAGGTGATGGAGGTTTTGGCTGCAAATCCTGCTTGCTTTGTCTCAATATGGCCACAATGTGTAGGTTTGGCTAGCAGGGCACAGGAGATCCATAATTCTCAGTGTCTGCTGTTTTTGTACCATCTTTCCTTCCACTTGGTGCTTAGTCTGATTCTTCAGCCTTGTCTTTGATGCTCAGATTTTCAAAGTTGTCATCTATATCTGATTTAACTTGTTTCCTGAGTCTTTACAGGGACATTCTGAAGTGGCTGGCTACTCCACCACCTTGGAGTACCTCCTCTCCATAGTGTTTTCAATGGCTGATTTTTTGGAAGTAGATCACCTGGCCCTTCTTCTGAGGTGCTCTGTGTGGACTCAGTCTGCTAACCTTTCAGTTAGCAGCCAAGTACGTTAACCATTTGAACCACCGAGGGACTCCTAGAAAGAAGAACAGAAAGAAGAAAAAAAAAAAATGTTTAGAAGAAACCCAACTTTCCCCAATGCTGTATCAGGAAGAGGCTTTCTTGGGGGCCTTTTTAAAGACAGCTCTGTGTGATGTGATGAACAACATCCTCAACAACACCCTTATAGTAGATGAAGCTCCTCACTTCTTGAAGCTGCTTCTTGTAACATCGTCTTTCAGTACAGATCAAACTTCAATTCAGAAAAACAGCTCTCTAGGTGACCAAAGGGATGTGGACCAGTAGATAGCTCTCTGCTGACGTGGCTTACTTCTGGGAAAATTGTTACTATTTCTAGAGTGATAGATGGACTGCATACCCTTCAGGTACTCTTTCACATATATAGTCTTCCAGGTAGATTTTGGATAGACACTGTATGGTGGTGAGTTCAAGACTATACTCCCTGCCAAATACCTAAAGTGCAGCTGTCGGGTTGCCAGTTAAATGTGTACACATATGCCTTACAAACACATAAACAGTTGAAACCTGTCAACCTTTGGGTAGGGTTGTCATTCTCTTATGAAAATTGATAAGCCTAACCAGGACCTGGGCTTGATCAGACAGCCACCCCCTCTGCTCTGAGCTGAGTTGAAGGAGTTTGCCAGTGTTTGATGCTTCCCTAGGCCATGATGGTCTGTACTTCAGGGCAAAGTTTCAATTGGACAGAACACTGACTGCTCTGGAAATCAAGACCCTTGGTGTCTTCCGTTCCTAAAATGAGAGGCTTCATCTATATGATTTCCAAGTACCCGTCCAGGGCCAACATTGCTAATTCCAGAAGGAAAATGCTCCTTGAGAGGAGGGCCATTAAAACACTAGGAATGTCTACCCATGGAATGCTAAAATTGTCTGCTTTGGAGATGTGCAAACCCATGCTGTCTGGGGTAAATTGAAACACATCTGTCTGGAAGCAGGAGACTAGATGGGATGGCCCCTGGAATGCTTATCAAAATGTACCAGGTTGTGAGTATTAGCTGGGTTGTCTGTCTCCTAAGTATGCATGTCATGGATCAACTTACTTATGTTCACTTGTATACGTGTCTCCCTCCATGTGTGGGGACATGCAAGTGGACGAGTTGACGTTTATTGTACTCCTCGCCAGTTAGCGTCTGTGGCTCTGGGAGCCCCTTTTACAGAGCCTTTCCTGGGAAATGTATTAGGCAGCACAGCATCCCCCTCATAAAAATACAGTAAAAGCCCTGCAAGCGCTCGGCAGAGTAATGACTCTAATCCAGTGGCGTTCTTGGAAGGGCCTCTTCAGAAGCAAAGCTGAGAAGACTTAACGGAAATCTTTGGGGTAATTAGGCTTCTGGAGTGCAGAAACCTCTTAAATCATTGAGAGTCAGAGAGGACTTGGTTTCTAAATCATACATCAGGCCAGGCTGAGCCAAGGGCTCCCTCCATGGCCCCCTTCATTCCCACTTGTGGGAGCAGGGTGTTGGCCACTGGCACCCACTCCTTGCAGGTTCATGTACTTGAATCTGACCGTCTGAAGACCCACCCTGACCCACATCAGAAAATGTTTGTTACTTCAGAAGCTGAGATAGGGAGCGGGTCTTCATGCCTACAGGTGGGGCACTACAAGCCAAGTAACCAAAACCCGTCATCATGAGTTGTCCTGATTCATGGAGACCCCATGTGTGTCAGAGTAGAACAGTCCTCCATAGGGTTTTCAATGGCTGATTTTTCAGAAGTAGGTCGCCAGGCCTTTCTTCTGAAGCACCTCTGGCAGGACTTGAACTACCTTTTGGTTAGCAGCTGACTTTTAACCATTTGTACCACCCAGGGACTCCATAAGCTGAATAGATGGTCTTTTGTCTGGATGGCACATTGGTGAGGGGTTCATGGAAGGAGAGGGGTGGCTGGGATGGTTTCGCAAAAAAATTGTTTTCAACCTTGTGATTCCTTGTCAAGGACTGAAAGAAAAATTCCCACCTACATCCTCTAAGCTGTCCTTTCCCCCACCCACTGCCAGTATTTGGACCTTGTGGGAGGCTGAAAGATTGTCAGGGAGTGGAGGGGTACAGAATCTAAATAATAGGCACTGGAGGTGGGCTGGAGTCCCTGGGTAGCTCAAACAGTTATGCAATCAACTACTAACCTCAAGGTTGGCAAACTGAACCCACCCAGAGGCACCTGGCAAGAAAAGCCTGACAATCTGCTTCTGAAAGATCACAGTCTTGAAATCCCTATGGGGTACAGTTCTGCTCTGCAACACATGGGGTCACCATGAGTTGGAATCGACTCTATGGCACCTGGCGTAGAGGTAGGCTGGCTCCGCTTCTTTCTCTAGTGCATTCCTGTGGGCCGACCCCCCAACCTCTCCCTACTTCCTCTTAGATGAAGGGTAAATCGGGACCCTCTGTTCTGAATCCCTTAAGAGTGCCACCTCCCACCTCACCTCGTTCCCTTGGGGGCTCTGTGGGAGGCCCAAGCTAAAAGGCCCATCCCAACCAGTGCTGCCTGTGAGCTGGGTCAGGTAGCAGTTAAGGAGAATAAAAGCAATCAGGGAATTCTGGGGCCGCTGTGGCACGCAGACCTTCAGGGCATTTAGGGAAGGTAGATTAAGAAATCTTTTCCCAGATAAGAGAGGCCTGTAAAAAGGCCAAAGAAAGGGAAAAACACCCCCCTTTCATCACAGGGGATTGTAATTACTCAGATATTGATTGGGATAATAAGTTTGCCAAAACTCCAGAGAAGGGGAGATATTCCTGCAGGTATTTTCCTTTTGCAGGATTTGCTGAGCTCTCCTCGGATGTCAAAGTCAATTTGGAGGCCGAGGCCTGGCCCTGAAGCCGGCACAATGGAAGTCAGAGGCCCTTTCCTCCTGCAGGGAGTGCAGTGCATGCCAAACTCGCTACCCTCCCTCCAGGGGCTGTTGCCACTATCGTCATTAGCATAAGCACTGCTGCTGCTAATAACCCTTGTGGCCTACTGGGGTTGAAAGTGCTGCAGAGAGAACCGCTGGCTCACAAGGAGCCTAACCTCCTCAGCCTGGGCTCCAGAATCTCCTTCAGCAGCTGTTCTACCTCCTTCAGGCACTCTCTCTCAGGTTTCCCTTGTACTGCTGTTGTGTGCACGTGTGCTCATACACACAGATGTACACATGCACACACGCATACACACACACGTGCGCACAGTACTCTCGCACTAACACATGCACGTACACATGCATGCACACTTATGCATACATGTGCACACACGTGTACCCTACCTACACTTCAGCTGCATTAGTCTCCCCCACAGTTCCCTCACATGCCCACCCAGCACACACAGTGGTGGGATTAAGAGCTCTGGTTTTGGGGTCCAACAGACCTGAGATCGAGTCCTGCTCTGCCACTCACTAGCCCTGCTGTGTGAAGCAAGCCACTCCACCTATCTCAGCCTCCAAGTCTTCATTTGTACAACAGGAATAACAGTAGCACCTACATCAAATCATGGGGTAGTTGGCAGGATTAAATGGGATGATGTAAAACGTGTTGCACACTGCCTGTCTCATAGGAATCATTCAGCTAAAATATTAGTTATGCTATTGCTATTCTCCAGCCTCTCTCTGAGACTTTGCATGAGAAATTGCTTCTGGAAATTTTCTTTTATCATAGCTGCAAACCAAGGCTCTCCTCAGCCTTCTAGGCCCAGCCTAGATCTCAAATCCATCCTCTCCAGCGCTACCTTTTTCTTCTTGCTCTCACTACGGTTGTATCTCTTAGAACTCTTGCCACAGTTTGAGTTCTGATTTTGAACTCGAGAGAGGAAGGCAGGGATTATGTCTTCTTCATGTTTTTAATCGGCCTTATTCCAATCCCAGGGCTTAGCACTATGTACACTTTATATATATAGTAGGTATATAATACACCTTCATTGATTTATGTTAATAATAGATAGGATTTACTGAGCAGTTGCTATGTGGATGTCTCTTTATATACGTCATCACATTTAATCCTCATACTAACCCTATGAAATACTATTATATCCTTTTTTAGAGATGTGGAAACTAAGGCTCCAGAGAAATTAAATCATCTACTGGTTGCATAGCTGGCGGGTGGCTGAGTATTGCTCCAAACCCAGGACTGTCTGTTTCCAAAACCCATGTGTTATATACAACTGGCTCAGGCCAGCCCATCTTTCACTGGACATATCCCAACCCCCAGGCAGGCTGCACACTAAGCAACTTCCAGCTCTTAGCATGCTTTGATTCTATGAGTGGAAAATAGCTACTGAATAGCTTGGAAAGATTGCAACTCCATCCTGCTTTTGTCTAAGAAATGCCCAGGGCAGCAGAGGCCAGCCTAGTTAAGCAGGGATGTAAATATTAGCACAGGCATTACGTGAAAGGTCTTTAAAGACTGTAAACAGTCTGGCTAAGGGGAAGATGGAGGCTCCAAGGACTCCAGCACCAGCTATTGCTTCAGAGGCGCTTTGAAGAATATGGCATGATGAAGTGCCAGGAAGCCTTTTCTGTCGAGGAGGGACTTCTCAAATGTATCCAGGCTGACAGAAGGCAGGGTAGAAGGTTGGTTCCAACAGAAAAAAAAGGCTGGTGAAGAACTGAGACTGAGGAAACAGGGATGACTTGGCATTAGAGCTGCAGAGGGAGGAAAGGCAAGGATGAAGGGACCATCATAGTACCTGACTGATAATGTTAATCATCATAACATTGATTGGTGATACTCTTGCTCTGTGCCTAGCAGCGTGTGATGTAAGGAGGTGAGCAGCTGTCTAGTCATAGCAACATAAACATGATTATTTCATAAAACAAGGTCACTTCTTTTTCATGTTTCTTGACTACCGACACCCGAGAGGACTTCCAATCCTCTTCTGACCCTTTCAATGAGCATTTATCCTGTGCCTACTCTGGGCCTGCCATTGGCATGGGCCCTAGGGAGATGAATTAAACCTGCTCCAATCTGGAGGAACTCATAGTCTATTGAGGGATAAGACATATAAATAACCAAGATGCAGCTGGGTGTATATCACTGTTGCTCCCTGTTAGTTGTCGGATCGATTCTGACTCATGGAGACCCCATGTATGCAGAGAAGGGCTGCTCCGTAAGGTTTTCAAGGCTGTGACCTTTTGGAAGCAACTCGCCAGGCCTGTCTTCCGAGGTGCCTCTGGGTAGGTTCATACTGCCAACTTTTTGGCTAGTAGTCAAGTGTTTAACTGCACCACCCAGGGACTCCCTAGATATCACTAGAGAGGTGTATACAGGTGTTCCGGAAAACAGATGGAGTACTTCAGAGAAAAGGTGGTATCTGAGCTGAGAAGACTCTAAGGCTGGGTAGTGTCTTAGTTTCCTGGTGTTTCTGTAACAGAAATACCACAAGTGAATGGTTTTTAAGGACAGAAATTTATTTTTCACAGTTCTGGAGGTTAAAAATCCAAATCAGGGTCTCAGCGGTATCCATTTCTTCCTTGTTGGTAGTCTTGGGTTTTCTTTGGTTTCTTGACTTGTAGATCATCCTCACACGTTGTTAGTCTTCCCGTGTGTGTTTCTGGGTCTAATCTGCTCTTTTTATAACTCAGAAGTGATTAGATTTAGAATCCACCCTACTTGGGCATGATCTAATTAACATAACATAGAAAACTCTAATTCCAAACAGTATTACATCCACAGGTAGAGGAGTTAGGATTCCAACATAATTCAGTCCATAACAGGGAGGATTCGTATAGGTGGAGAGTGAAAGACAGGCATCGGGAGCAGAGGCGACAGTTTCATGAAAGCTTGGAGGCATGAGAGTGTGTGATGGATTCAGAATAGGCTGAATTGGGATCCCCAATGAATCTAGGATTGGAGTATGTGGGAAATTGCAGTCAGTAAGATCAGAAAAATATGGTAGGACAAGATCATGTGAAATCTGTGAAAGACATCTTGTTAAATCAACCAATGCACTTATTTATTGAGCATCAAGTATGTGTCAAGAACGGAACCTGGCAGTGGGACAGACTATAATGGCAAGAAAAACAGAGTTGGTCTCTGTTTCCTACACAGGATGACCATCTGTCCCAGTTTCTTTCTGGTCCTGACAAAATTATTAATAGCACCTCCTTTCACTTTCAAAAGTGTTCCTGTATGGACCATAAATTATATATACATATATAAAATAGTCATGCTTCAGTCTAGTACAGAAAGACAGGCAGACATTAATCAAACACCCACCCAAATATACAACTATAAATTGTGCTGGGTGCTATGAAACAAAGGTGCAAAGTGTTATTATAGTCTGCATCGGGGGAGCTGCTTCAGTCTCCAAAGGAATTTTGACTCTACTTCAGGCAAAACGAAGATATAGAAGGTTTTTAAGTTGGAAATCAGATCTCGGTTTTATAAGTCATGGGATTTCTATGTTTGCTGAGGATTTCTATCTCTTTTTTTTTTTTTATGTCCCCCAGTTATTAATAACATGAATAGAAAAAATAACATTTTCCATTGTATAGCATTTCACAGTGTAAAAGAGCTTTCACAGGTACATTTTCTCATCAAAGCAGCAGAGTAGAAAGTGCGAAGCGAACGAGTCAGACAAAGTTAGTTGCTGTCTTGGCTCTGCCTCAAACCAGCTGTCGGACCATGGGCAAGTTGCTTAACCTGGCTGAATCTTGCTTTTCTCATCTTTAAATGGGAATAGTCATTCCCATCTGAAAAAGTGATTGTAAGGTTTATAAATAATGTGACTAAAGTGACTAGTACTTGGCATGTAGTAAGCATTCAAAATATGGTACTAGCCCTGGGTGGTGCAGCAGTTAAGCACTTGGCTACTAACCAAAATGTTGGTGGTTCAAACCCACCAGCGGCTCCATAGGAAAAAACACCTGGCAATCTGTCCCCATAAAGATTACAGCCTAGGAAACCCCATGGGGCAGTTCTACTCTGTCCTGTAGGGTCACTATGGGTTGGAATTGACTCGACAGCACACAGCAACAACTATTTTTAGGTGCTATGAGTTTGTGATTGTCTAAGAATAGGGATTGTGACTGATGAAGAAATGTATTTGTGGGAAAACTAGGGAGTAAGTAGAGTAGTGGGTGTTATGCATTGAATTGTGTTCACCCAAAATACGTGTTAGAATCTTAACCCATGTGGATGTAATGTAATGTAATGTAATCACCTTCCATAATACAATCGAATGTAATGTAATCAGTCGTTGTTTGAGGTAATACTAAATGTAAACCTAATCCTAAACCTTATCACTTCTGAGTTATATAAAGAGTAGCCTAGACTTAGAGACACACAGGCACACACTGGTGAAAGACAGATACCATGTGAGGATTGTCCACAAGCCCAGGAAGCAAGAAACGCTGGGACTACTACAAGGAGGGAATCCACACGAACAAGACCCTGATTTGAACTTTCAGTCTCCAGAACTGTGAAACAACAAATTTCTGTTCTTTAAAGTCACCCTCTTGTGATATTTCTGTTACAGCAGCGCTAGGTAACTAAGACAGTGAGCAAGCAGTGTTTCAGCCACTGAGGGAAATGGAGTTTAAAAACAAACACCTCATCTTTTCAGTTGGACTCTCCATGTTCCTTTACAAACCAGAACCTGCTTGCCTGGAAGGCTAGGAAGAGTGGGAAAGAGGCATACAATGGAGTAAATTCCAAAGTCCCAACCTGTCCTGCACAGCCAGGAATCCACAGTGATTGTCCGGGAATCAGACGGCAAAGCTTTGTCAAGAGTTTACTTGGCTCCATCTTTTTTTTTCTCTTCCTCATTCCTTGGGCTTGCTTATAACTCTTTCTCTGGGTATAGGATGGCTGCTGAGAGCAGTGATGAAGGCAGAACCTGTACCGAGTGAGCCCACTGAGACAGAGGACAGGGCAGTTTGGGTGGGTTTGTAGGGAGAACAAGCCAGGAGCCTTGAGCTTATGTGTGAGCATGAGGTAGGGGAAAGCTCTGCAGCCCAGTGGATGTTTTGGAGCTACAGTGTTCTGACCACCTTGATCCAAGTCTGGCTGGTAAATGGCTGGGAGGCCCTGCATCTCATTTGCTGAGATGTATTTTTTGATTGGCCCGTGGTGTAGTTTTGTAGCTAGGCAAGTTGCATCTTTGGTCTCAGCTCCTTAGGAGGGAGGAAAAGTGGGTTGGGTGGCTGGCTGGGCAGCTTGCCTTGGAGAGGCGAAAACCTGCTGGCTTCTCCAGTGCAAACCCCTCTCTAAAGATCCCTGGCTCTGCCTAGAGCCACTGGGCAATCCACCGCTGGCTTTGGAGGTTTGTGAGCCCCTTCTTCTCAGCTCCTCAAGCCTGCCTTTAGGATGCAGGGCCTGTTTCCCTGCTTCTGGCTGAGAAAGAGGTGTCTATTCTGAGATTACCTTTCACCTGGGACTGTTAAAATGTGTTTGTTTTTTGCAGCCATTCCTTTACCAGAAAAGAGCTCTCAGCCCCTGAGGATCCTGTCAGAGAGCTCCGCTGCCGCATGATAAGAGGGCCGAGAAGTTACTGTACTTTCTTTTCTTTCATCCCTTTTATCCTCTGCTGGGGAATGCAGGAGACCACACCTGTGTTTGTAATATCATAGACATGTTGGGATCCACAAATGTGTCATTAGCCCACCAGGCTGGCACAGAACGGCTGCATCTGAAGGTGATTTAACACAGGTAGAACCCTGTTTACAGATGGGCAGGGTTCCAAAGATTTTCTGGTAGGTTAGTTATTATGAATTGGGAATGTTTTTCTCCCTTAGAAAAAGTGCTAAATGTAGGAGGGAATGTTTCAGGGAATGCCTCAAAAATCTATTTAACTCACACATGACTGAATGATGGTACTAAATATGGCCATTTCTGCCCCCAACACCCAAATGCCACTTTCTGTATTTTCAGTGGGAAAATACACTGTGAGTTCCAACTCTGTGTGGGAGGACAAACCATCGATGTAGCCTACCTGACCATGGCTTTTTGGAAAAGGGGTGTGTGGTATCAGACCAGATACTTCTGGAGACTAGTAAAGCAATATGTAGAAAAATGTATTTACATTTTATAAAGCATCCTGACATGGCTGATTACATTTCAGTCTCCTAGAATACTGCAAGGTAACTACAGTAGTCTCTCTTTTTGAGAAACAGAGTATGAGGCTCAGAGATGCCAAGTGACTTCTTCAGGATCACACAGCTGAGGCAGTTGCAGCTGTCAGAGTATAATGCATCTCGCATCTGCATCTACCTTCAGGTCAGTAGCTCTCCAGCTTGGCTGTGTTGGGGATGAAGGCTCAGGGTTTCAATGAGTCTAGCTGGTCCTTCTGGCCAGGAGCAGAAGCCCCCTCTTCTCCAGGAGTAGCATGATCCTGGGAAGGACTAAGACAGGGCGACTCATGCTGCTGAGTGAGGGCTGGGAAGAGGTTTGGAAATGGTGGCAGCCTGTGCAGATTGCAGAGTTTTTAGGATAAATGGTAATTTTCCTCCTTGGTGATTTCCCAAGGCCACTGAGGCCTGACAATTCTGGCAGGGAAACCAAATTTAAATGAGTCCTTTTTCAAGTCTGCCTGAGGGGTAGGCATTAGTCAGAGAACTAACAACCTTGCCTGACGGTTTCCTGTGTTCTAAACATGGTATAAAGAGGTTGTGAAGAAACACAGTCCTTCCAAAGGCATTTTGTACCTGGATGGGATAAAACAAACAAACGACAAAGACCTTGGACAAATGGCAATGGAAATGCAGAACAAGTCTGGGTCAATTCCTTCACCTGTGAACAAACTGTAAATGTACCCATGGTCATCTGAGTTAGGAGTCTACTCAGTGAAGTCTTCTCACTTGATCATGAGAAGAATTATAGAATGTGAGAACTGGAAAGGTACTTCGATTTTTTAATTCAACCTCTGTTTTCAAATCAGGAAGCTGAGGCTCAGCAAGGTTAATGTCTAAGGTTTTGAGCTATTGAATGGCAGATCTAGAATTAGAATTCAGGTTTCCTCTCTCTGCGACTAGTAGATTTTATAATTACATTGGAAGAGGAGGAAAAAAGAACCAGCTGAGAAAGAGGTCAGAGGCAGGGAATGAAGAGACTGGACTTTTTGGACAGGAGTCCACGATGAGAAGAAGTGAGAAATTGGATAGTTAAGATTGTGAGGTCCAGGGGACCAAATGCCTTGAAGATGGAATGGGCAAAAATTTGGGATTATTCATGGCTGGTCATAAGGGACAGAGAGATAGACAACTATATTAACTCCCAGGGAGATTGTCTGCTGACATCGTTTGTAAAAGAGTTATTTTGCAAATATCTCACCTAAAATTGGCTTGTTGAGTTCATCCAGTATGGTAACCTGGGCCAGAAATATTTGAGCCTCCTGCTCCAAGTTGAAGGTTAAGATATTAAATCCCAGACTTTGTGCATTCTGCAAATTGAGTCTTGGTTTCTTAGCCTGACCAGAGATCAGCCCTTTGCTGTTCAGAGCTGAATTCCCATCGGCTGAGCCTCAGGCCTTCCTTCCCTCCTCCCACATATCCTGGGGAGGACCCCATAGGGCTCCTTAAAGAAGAAGCTTTGTGCATGTGGATGATGGATGGAGACAGTGAGGAAGAGAGAGGGCAAGGAGCCTGCTGGGGAGACAGTGAGGATACACGGCTTGCAGCCTACTCACTGCTTGCTGCCGTTGGTTTGTTGGTATTGCAGAAACATGGCTCCAACACCAGGGGAGAATGTAAGGGTCAAGAACTGCAAATTGTAAACCACAGTGAAGTGAGATGAATCAATCTGCAGTGACCTAATAGACAGGAGGGAAGCCTGCAAACGGGAGGCTTAGGAAAAGGCTCCCAGGATGTGCAGGGCGGCAGGAGATCATGGTAAGGCCAGCTCTGTCCTCTTGGACAACCAGGCTTGGTCAGATGTGGTCATATGGTTGTCAGGGAGTGGAATCAGGGCTATCGGGACCAGACAGCGCCTTCCCTGCCACTTTCTAAGAGGTTAGGGTCAAAGATGGTTTCCTGAAGCAAGCCTACCTTTTCTACTATGGTCATGAATGCTGGAGTGGAAAGCATCACTTTCGTGTACATGGTTGTCATTCTTTTCTGACATGTTTTAACATGTTTGTTTAAGAGAATGTAGAAAGGCCTACAGATGAAAATAGGATATCATACCACCAAAGATAATCACTGTTAACATTTCAGAGAATTTCCTTCCAATCTGGTTTTTCTGTGCATATATATTTTAAAATAAAATTGGTATCAGAGTTGCATTTTTATAGTCTTTTTTTTTTCACTTAATATTATAACCTGAGCATATTCCCATCCCATTAAATATTATTCTACAGTGTGTGTTTTTCAAATATTTTCATAGCATTCAATTCTGTGGATGTATATACATTTAATCAATTCTGTGTTGTTATATATCTATGTTGTTTGCAAACTTACGCTATTGTAAACACTACTGCAATGAACATCTTTGTATCACAGTAATCTTTGACCACATTTCTGATTATTTCCTTAGGCCATTTCCCCTAGAAGTGGAATCACTCTTTCAAAAGCTCTTGTTACATGTTGGCTAATTGCCCTCCTCTCCCCACCACTTTTGAAATGTTATACCAATTCACACTTCCATTAACCAATGGCTATGACAGTGCCCATTTCACTACACCCTTGCCAACGCTATAAATTATGATACTCTTTTAAATGAAAGGTCATCTTTCCAGAATCACGTGTAGCTTACTGATGGCATGAAGCCTTAAACATGACTGTTAACTTTTTCTTTGTGCTTATTGACAGAGCTTAGTAGCTATATATACATGGGGAAAGTTAGGAAAGCTGGTAAGGAAAAAAGGCTGAATTTGATCCACAGGCAGCCATAGGTGCTAGGGAGGGAGAGACGGATCCATGTATGAGATGGGGCTTGATTCATCCTGCCCCGAAACTCACACTGAATTGAGCTGCCATGCAAAACCCGTCCTCCCAGAGCCCTTGCCCAGGAATGTTTCCTGACTGATCAGAAAATGAGAGAACAAAGTGAACCTACACAAAGGCAGACTTAGTGCTCTGGAAGGCCAGCGATGTGCAAAGCTCCTGACGCTAAGCAGAAATGAAAACGTTAATGGTGAGACACCCAAAGAAAATGTATTACATATGCACAGGCTGGCTGGCATCAAAGGAATACAAATGCACGTGGAGACTGGCCAGGAGAGCAAGAGCAACAGAGGCTAACTTGCTTTGCTGAAGGCACCTGGGGTGTTGGATTTGACCTATTTCCTGACTCTAGCATCAGATAACTTTATCAGCATTATAACTTATCTTAAACAATTAAGAGAGCCACAATGTATTGGGCAAGCCCAGAAAAGTATTGCATGCCTACTCTGCACCCAGCACCCTTGCTAGTTGCTTTAATGCAACACGTTAAATCTTCAGAACAATTCTGTTAAGTAGGAATCATTATCCCCATTTTCCAGATGAGAAAACTGATGCACAGTAGGACTGAGCAATGCCCAGCTTTCCTGAATGGCAGAGCCTAAATCTTAAACCAGGCCTATCTGGTCTACTGTCTGTGTTCTTTCCACTACTATGCCTGGGATGGGCCTGATTTTCAGATTCCTGGGTGTGGAGATGGGGACAGGGGACCTCCTGTGGCCCAAGAGCCTGAAAGGCTCAGGCCTAGCAGTCTTTTTGAGGGCTGGCTGCCATAGCTGATATCAGACAACAGGCTTCTTTTTCTGTACAGTCAGTACACTGCTAGCGGTGACATGGTGAAGATAAGAAGGAGGCATTCTTAGGGTGAAAAATGGACCACAGCTCTTGGTATATACTTCTCCTTGTCTGGTGAGCCAAGACCTTTTGGGCAGGCAGGACATACCCAGAGCACACGCTGGTGATTCCTGAGTGGCTGGTGATAAAACCTACACTTCTCCTGCTATGGAGAGCCATAGGTACAGACTTCCTGGGAGACAGATCTTCAAAGGAATGACCCCAGTTGGCCATGGAGGATTGCAGCCTTCTTGTCATCTGACTCCAGACTGTGGCTTAAGGAAATGCTTTACTTGGGTCTGACTTCTTTTGAGAATCCTGGCTTATCTTGCTTGTGGATTCCATGGGTGACAGAGAGTGGAGGAGATGTAGAGGGAAAGAGAAGGTACTACTCCCAAGGACTCTCTGGGAGACATGGTAAATTGGCTGGTGCCTAGCCAACCCCTAACTTTCCTTCTCTCTAGAGCCTCCTAGCAAACTCCTCAACATTCTCCCACTGCAACATGCGTTTTGCTGACCAAAGAGAATTCTTAG
>NW_004444079.1:6201403-6258113 GCF_000243295.1 Trichechus manatus latirostris | reverse complement strand
TAGAGCTACCCACTTGTGGTATTTTTTGTTACAGCAGCAGTAGGTAACTAAGACATGTGAGTTTGCTCAATTTCTGTACCCAGATTCCAAGGTTCACCTAGAGGATAATCATGTCAGTCACATTTATTAAGTCTTTTTATGTATTGTTGTTGTTAGGTGCCATCGAGTCGATTCTGACTCATAGCAGCCCTATGTGTAATGGAACGAAATACTATCCGGTCCTGTGCCTTCTTCACAATCATTGCAGTGTTTGAGTCTCTTGTTGCAGCCATTGTGCCAATCCATCTCCTTGAGGGTCTTTCTCTTTTTTGCTGATCCTGTACTTTACCAAGCATGATGTCCTTCTCTAGGGACTGTTCCCTCCTGATAACATATCCAAAGTATGTAAGACTTAGTCTCCCCATCCTAGCTTCTAAGGAGCATTCTAATTGTACTTCTTCCAAGAAAGATTTGTTCATTCTTCTGTATAAGGTGTAAATGTTAAGCCCTGGGTGTGTCATCCCATTTAATCCTCTGGACATTGCCTTGAGTATCATGTCCATTTTTCAAATGGGGACATTGATGTTTAGAGAGTTATAGTAATTTGTTCAAGGTCATATGTCTAGTCAGAGTCAAAGCTGGGTTTCAAACCAGGCAATCCAAATCAGAGTCCATGCTCTTAACCACTAGTCTCTATTATTCTGCTTCCCAAGGATCAAGGGATTATGCTCTTGGAAGGGATACACGCAGATATTTTTTTCTCTTGGTCTTTGAGTACTGCAAATGAATACTCATGACAAGGCCTCTGGGAGGGGTTTCCAAATCAGCTCTGATTGAAGAAGATCAATAGGATCCAACCAAACAGCCTGTTTGTTTTTCAGCCTGTCCATGAGTGGTACAGTTGGTCAAAGATATGGCACTGGCTTTTCTGCTCTCTGTCCCTGCCGGAATAATTCTTTGCTCTTAATGAATTAACGGCCTTGAAAGAGATTACTCCAAGTGGGTATGGTGTCCTCCTCCCACCCCATAGCCTAACTGTGGGTAGATTTGAGAGGAAAATCCTTGTTTGGCTGAAGTAGAAGGAATCATAAAAACACACTGGGCTTTAGAAATGTAAATATCTGTACAGTTAGATGGATGAGGACGATGGATAGATGCCAAAGGAAGCTGGGATGTGAGAATCTGGCAGACAAAGATGGATGTGAAAACACAGGGAGTGAGAGAAAAGCAAAAGGCAAAAAGCCACATGCATGGGTGGAAAGAGAGGCTTAGGAGTGGCTAGGAGATTGTGAAGCAGTGGGGACTGGTCTGCAGCAAATACAGAGGAATGGGACAGGCGAGTCTGACTGGTTTCTGTGACTGGGGGGCTGTTTTGAATGGAATTATGTCCCCACCAAATTTATGTTGAAGTTTTAACTACTGCTACCTGTGAATGTGACCTTGTTTGGAAATAGGGTCTTTGGAGATGTTATTAGTTAAGGTAAGGTAAGGCCATCCTGAAGTAGGGTGTGTCCTAATCCAATCTGAATGATGTCTTATGAAAGAGGAAAAGAGACACAGAGACAGACATAGGAAAGACGGCCATGTGACAATAGAGTTCTGCTGCAATCGCAAGTCAAGGAATACCTGGGGCTACCAGATGCCCAAGAGACAAACCAAGGATATTCACCTAGAGCTTCAGAAAGAACACAGTCCTACCAACACCCTGAATTTGGACTACTAGTCTCCAGAACTGTAAGACAATGAATATCTGTTCTTAAAAGCCACTCATTTTGTGGTACTTTGTTATGACAGTTCTAGGAAATTAAGACAGGGTCTTAAGGGGAGCACTACCCCTTGGGGTGGCCCAAGGGTAAAATAGATTCAATACAGAAGGAAGCTTACTTATTTTGTGTCCAAATCTGGCTGAACAGAAATAGGCATGAGTTGAACAAGATGTAGAACATGGTTCTCAAAAGGTGATGCCTGGACCAGCAGCATCTGCATCACCTGGGAATTTGCTAGAAATGCAAATTCTTAGGTCCCAACCCAGACCTAATGAATCAGAAACTCTTGGGCGCAGCTCAGCATTCTGTATTTTAATGAGTTTTTTTAGGTGATTTTGATGCAGGCTTAAGTTTGAGAACTACTGGTATAGAGGAATGAGGAGAATGGGAAGATAGGATTAAGAGGGAGTAGAAGTCTAGGGTCTAGGTTCAAGTGGCTGGGGAAGGAAAAAAGTAAATGATAGAATAATGGTTTTATCCTAGTGGAAAAATCAGGCAGTGCCTGGGGAACCATCAAGGGAAGATTGGATAATGTGAGGAGCTACCTACCCTAAACTATTCCTTGAACAAGGTGGTACATGAAGGAAGAAAGAGCAGGCTAGCATGAGGCTAACAAGCTAACCTAGGAACAAGTCAGCCTGCTAAAGAGCAAAGGGATGGTGTCAGAGCTTTAACTGACCTCCGCATACATTGTCTCTACCTCTAGTTTATATCAACCCATAGAACAGCATTGTTGCTCTCAAGAGACATCAACAGAAGAGGCACTGCAGAGAACTGGGGTCCCAGTGGGCTTTGAGGGGTAGTCTCCATTCCCATTTCCTTGTTGCTGTGGTGGAAAATCAACCACCGGCTCAAATGCCCAGAGAACCTTTTGTTTGGGTTTGCCCATTTCCTCTTCCCTCACCAAGGGAAGCTCTAAGCTTTTCTTCCAAGATGGTAAGCTCTTAAGAGGCAGGGTCCAGGTCACTGTAGTTTCTGTGTACAGAGTGGTGTGCCATTAAGCACAGAGTTCACAGGCTTCGTGTTGGCATTGACAAGAGTAGGAGAAGAAGCCAGCTTAAGAGTGGGAGGTTGACTAGATGACCCCAACTTTCCAGGTCTCTGTTTCTACAAAAGTAGTTGATGAATGTTTCCTCTGTCTTCATTGATTTTTTGTTTTAAATGTTTATTTTATTTCTTTGCCCACTCCTGATACTGGACAGAGATGGATGGACTGACAGCTGCAGCCATTTCTCTCTGAACTCTGACACTTTGGCTGCCTTGCTTAAGGCTGATGCCCAGGCAACTGAGCCCCGCACAGACTGAGCTGGCTCCCGAAACATCCCAGCCTCCAGCTCCCAACATCAAAAGAGAAAGGCCCAGGCTCTAGGCATCTCACTTGTTCTCACTTTTTGCTGCGAAGAACTTATATTGGTCTAGGGAAGATTTGTCTGGATAGGTAACCATTACTCTGCTTATAGTTTTGGAAATGTTTATTTGGAGTCTTTTTAATGTAGATTCAAATCTACTCTGGAAAATGTACTTTAAGAAAGGCACTTTTGTGTGACTTTTCATTTGGATTAGTCTGCAGACCACCTGGAGGCCTCTTAAGGACCACACTTTGAGACCCACTGTGTTAGCTGACAGCATGGGTGGTGGGAAATGGCCATTGCTCCTGTTAATAGGTCAGGAGGAACTAGCTAATTTATTTGAGGGGGATTTAAAAAAAAAAGAAGAAAACCAACACCCAGTTGAAAGCAATATCCGTTAGTGTAGCACACTCAGCACAACCATGAATTATTCTGTTGACTGGAGGAGACAAGCCATAAAGTTCTCCTTTTAAAGTTCTTGACTCAAAATATCAGGCAGAGACTAATAACCTAAAAAATAATATGAGCAAATGTTATCAGAATACAGATGCTTGGGGCTCTGGCTCTCACAGGGGAAGTGAGTCTAACGTCTTGGACAAAGCAGGGAGTTTATTTAGGGGTTCAGGATACGTAGCACATTGTACTCAATAGGATTTTTTTTCTTTTTAATCAAAATGGAGGTACTAAGAGACGTCTGGAGTGACTGCATTTCCTGTGTGAGGCAGTTTTGAGGTTAAGGCAAGAGGAAAGGTAACTCTAGGAGGACAACCTCAGTAGAATCCTGGCTCCCATCTGCTCTGAGTTGGGGTCACCTGCGGGAAGGATCACAACCAGAAAAAACTCAGGAAGTTGGGCAGTGAGCTCACTCTGGACACCTGATGGATCCAGTCTTCCCACTCTGCTCCTTCTGGGTGAATGTCTTCTCTCTCCATCTCCATTCCCCTGTGGCCTCTTCATCCACTTTTGAAGTTGTTGACCAGGCTCTAAAAGCTTCTTTTCTGTCTCTCTCTTTGGACTCTTCTTTCCTTGTGTATAAATGAGTTCACTTATCAAATCATCTTTCCTTTATCATTTAAGCAGCCCTTTAAGTCCTATCTCCTCAGCCTTCCTGTACTAAGCAGCTGAGAGATGTTGCTTCACCTTATCCAGCCATACCGCGTCCTAACACAAGATTCCAGTGCCTCCTTCCTACTTATACCCTCCGGGCAACCTACCAAGGCACTAATCCCCAGGTGAGAACAAATTTAACCACAAAATCAAATCCTATTATTTGTGTATTTGTATAAATTAATGTTGATTAAAGTATGCTGTTGTTGTTGTTAGCTGCTGTCTAGTTGCCCCTGATTGATGGTGATCCCAAGCACAATGGAACGAAATGCTGCCTGGTCCTGCACCATACCTGTGATCAGTTGCAGATCAAACCATTGTGATCCATAGGATTTTTACTGACTGATTTTCAGAAGTAGATGGCCAGGCCTTTCTTCCTAGTCCATCTTAGTCTAGAAGCTCCACTGAAACCTGTTCAACATCATAGCGATATGCAAGCCTTCACTGACAGGTGTGGCTGTGCATTAGTTGCATTGGCTGGGAATCAAACCAGGGTCTCCCACATGGAAGGTGAGAATTCTACCACGGAACTACAAATAACCTGCTATAGGCTTTTCTAACGAGAATCCTTGCGTCTGTGTTTCTCTGCTCAGTCTACTCTTTCCTCTGTCCCAGCCCCTGCCTCAACATCTAAGTCACCCACAGCCTCTAGTGACTCCAGTTGGGCCATTAAAAAACTTGTAGTTGAGGGAGGGTTCGTGGGCATCCTTGGTACTCCTTTCAGAAGATACGGGTAAGCAACAGCTTCTAGGGGATTTGGGGCCCTTGCAGGAGAAAAGACAACCTTTGATCAGGACTAAGCTCTTATTTCCATGGCACAGCTGCCTGGGAAGACAACTGAGACCTGGCCTCTCAGAGTGCTGGGCCTGGCTATCTGATTTCCAATCTCACCTCCTTAGCTACTCCGTCTTCCACCCCATGATACCCTCCAAAGTGCACTACAAAGTTTGCTTTTGAGGAGAATATCAAAGGTTATGCAGTCAGCAGTATTTTAGATGAAAATCACACCAAAGCTACACTTACCCAAGCTTGCTGCAAGTGCTGCAGTGCCCGGAGTATCAGGTAGGGGTTTTGTGGTAATCCCACACCGGTCTTCATGAAGATAGAGCTCGGACTTGGATCCTAACACTGGACGACACGTTCCTCCCTCCTTTTCCCCCTCATGCCCTGACGCTCTGAGCTCTCATGTGGGAGAACGTAGCATCTAGAAACAGTACTAGAAGATTCTGTGAGATCATTTCTCTCTCTTTTTCCCCACTCACCTCCCCACTTTTTAAATTTTTTACTAACAAGGATGAAAGTAAATGTGAACTCAAAACAGTAAGGCATGGAAAATCACAGAAATAAATTAAGTTTGTAAAGATTTCGATGCTTGAATAAATTAGCCTTCCTGCAAATGTCACAACATTCAGGGGAAAAAAAAATTGTAATCAATGGAGCACAATGCTTCTTTGCTCTTTATTTAAACGAAAACTCCGTTTGAGCATTTCCTTTTACCTCTGTTCCTCCCCTGCAGCTGCTGCTCACTGGGTCCTCTTGGCTGTGGGCAAGGGCACCAGACTCTCACATCAGCACATTCTCCCTGCACCGAAGGAGTTGGGGGTGGTGGTGTGGGGGAGCCGGGGGACAAGCAGGGAGATTTTTCTTGGCCAGAGGTTCTGGTTCTCCTTTGAAAGGTAGCAAAATCTAATCTCGTTTTGGGGCATAGGAGATGATCCTAAAAAACAAAGAAACCCATTGCTGTGGAGTCGATTGAGACTCATGGTGGCCCCACGTGGTAGAGCAGAACTTCGCTTGATAGGATTTTCTTGGCTGTAATCTTTATGGAAGCAAATCACCAAGTCTTTCTTTCACAGCACACCTGGATGGGTTCAAACTACCAACCTTTAGGTTAGTGTAATTGTTGTTAGGTGCCATCAAGTCAATTCTGACTCACAGTAACCCTATGTGACAGAGTAGAACTGCCTTATAGGGTTTTCTAGGGTGTGATCTTTACAGGAACAGATTGCCAGGTCTTTCTCCCACGGAGCTGCTGGGTGTGTTCTAACCTCAACCTTTAGGTTAGCAGTTGAGTGCTTAACCGTCTGCGCCACCAGGGCTCCTTTTTAGGTTTGTAGTTAAGCACAAACCATTTGAACCACACAGGGGCCTGGGGGGCTCCTGTTGTGTGCTGTTGAGTCAATTCCGACTCGCAGTGACCCTACAGGACAGAGCAGAACTGCCCCATGGGGTTTCCAAGGAGTGGCTGGTGAATTCAAACTGCCGACCTTTTGGTTAGCAGCCTGAGCTCTTAAGCACTTCATCACCAGGGCTCCCTTCGCCCCCAGGGCTCCTAGTCTTCGGTAAAAGTGTGTTGTCAGGGAGATCCTGACCTCAAAGCCAGAACAGCGTGTGATGGGGAATCGGACCCAACTTCACCCAGCAAGGTGGCAGGGTTAGTCCCCTCCCACCCTCTCCAGGACTTTTCCCCCCTCCCCAGTGCTTTCCCCACAGCTAGGGCTCCTGAGGCCCCAGAAGGGCATTACAGGGAGGCAGGGCAAGAGAAAGAGAAGGACAGAGGGGAAGGAGCAGCTTGGTGGCCCAGGGCCAAGCTCTGCCCACAGCCACGTGGACTTCTATCACCATCAAGATGGAGGGCAGATTGCTAGGCTAATGAGTACATGCCTCTGCGTGGCTGCTGCTGCTGACTGAGTTGTGAGTGATGTCATGCTGGC
This sequence comes from Trichechus manatus latirostris, assembly GCF_000243295.1. NCBI lineage: Eukaryota > Metazoa > Chordata > Mammalia > Sirenia > Trichechidae > Trichechus > Trichechus manatus. The sequence continues at coordinate 6,251,198 of NW_004444079.1, read as the reverse complement.
TGCCTGGTCGTGCTATAATGCAGCTGTCAGGGCCCCGTGGGGAAAACTTGGGGAGAAATCGAGAAGCCTAAAAAGCAGCAAAAGGCTCAGTCAAGTGAGGGGAAATGGAATTACAGTAATGCTGAAAGCAAGCACACTGGGGAATTAAAACACTTTGTTTTGGAACCAGATTCAACTCAACTCAGGTTATTAAATTATTTATTGTTTGCATCTCCAGTAATGGGAAAGAGGAATGGGGAGAGCAATCAGCCAGGGCAGAAATTGTTTTAATTATCGGGCACATTTGGGGATCTATCCCATGGATATAGCCTGGTGCCCACTGAGCACGGGGCTGAGTGAGGTGGAAATGGGATGCTCTGTGCTTAATTAGATTAATCAGATCCATTCACTTTAATAACCCTGAGACAGACTGTGTGATGGACCTCCAGACTTACCATGGGGGATGTCAGCCCATTTCCCAAGGACTTTCCCTGACCCCAAACAGCCCAGCTTTTATAAGAGTTTGTTTGTTCATTGACAGGTAGCTACCCAAACGCCCCAGTAACTCATGTCCTGCCAGCACCCCTGGGCTTGGAGTGAGGAAGGTGAAGGACCTGAAAGGAGGGTGGGTGGGATCAAGGAAGTTCTAGACTCCCACAGTCCGTCCTAGCTACTCTTTACCTCTAGACGGCCTGGGATCTTGGGAGGGTGGGGTAGTGATAGTAATGCCACAATGTTTGCTGTTTGCTGTGTACCAGGCACTGTGATAAGCATTTTATATATACAGGCAATCCTCATTATTTGTGATTTCGTGTTTGAGAATTTGCCTACTCTCTAAAATTTATTTGTAACCCCCAAGTCAGTACTTGCAGTGCTTTTTCGTAGACAGGTGTAGGGTGGTAAAAATTTGAGTTGGATGATGCCCACGTTTCCAGCTGAGGTTGAACAAGGTGATGCCCTGCCTTCTTGTTCCAGCTCTCATGCTGCAAACAAGTGTCCTTTTCCCGGTCAATTTAGTGCCTTTTTTGTTTTTCGCATTTTTTGTGCTTTTTGTTGGCGAGTTCACTGTTTAAAATGGCCCGCGAGCATAGTGCTGAAGTGCTGTCTAGTGCTCCTGAGCACAGGACAGTTGTGATGTGCCTGATGGGGAAAATACCTGTGTTCGATCAGCTTTGTTGGCTGATTCAATGTTAATGAATCAACAATATATATTAAATAAAGTGCCTTTAAAACAGAAACATGCATACAGCAAGACAATGTATTGGTCAGTTGTTGAAAATGTGACCGCAGGCTCTTAGGAACTTAACCCTAGATTTCTGCTAGGAGAAATGGTTCACTAATCACTATTTACTAATTCAGTGCTGATGCTGACTTTGTAGAACATAACTACCGTGGATAATGAGAATCGGTATTCTTTCATCCAATCCTTGCAATAACTCTTCTCATCATGGTTTGCCCAGGATCATTTTGATTTTTGCCTGTTGTCTAATTCTTAAGGGTTCTCCCTTTCAGTCTTAAAAGAGTCTCTATTTGAACCATACATTGTTATAGTTATTTTGCAGATGAGGAACTGAGGCTTAGAGCTTTGACTGAGCCTTCACTGCTGGTATCTTAGTTACCTACATTTACCATAACAAAAAATACCACAAGTGAGTGACTTTAAAGAACAGGGATTTATTTTCTCATAGTTCAAGAGGCTAGAAGTCTGAATTCAGGATGTGACTCTAGGGGGCAGTCCTTCTTTGTCAATTTCAACTTCTAGTAGTTGGCAATCCTTGGAGTTCCTGGGCTTGTAGATATATCTGTTGTGTGTGTCTGCCTTCATATGGCATCTTCCCCCTGTCTCTATGTCTCTGTCTATTCTCTTTTCATAGCTCAGAAGTGATTAGGCTTAGGACCCACATTACTCTGGTGGGAGGCAGTGGTGGTTCAGTGGTAGAATTCTCACCTTCCATGTGGGAAACCCAGGTTTGATTGCTGACCAATGCACCTCATGCACAACTACCATCTGTCTGCCAGTGGAGACTTGTGTGTTGCTATTATGCTGAACAGAGAAGACACACCTGGCAATCTACTTCTGAAACTTAGCCAATGAAAACCCTGTGGATCACAATGGCCTGATCTACAACCAATCTTGGGGATGACGCAAGACCAGGCAACATTTCCTTCCATTGAGCATGGAGCCACCATAAGTCAGAAACCAGCTTAATGGTAGCGAACAAAAACAACATTACTCTGGTATAACTCCATTAACATAACAAAAGGAAAACCCACTTCCAAACAGGATCACGTCTATAAGTACAGGGACCAGAACTTCAATATATATTTTGGGGGAGGGGGACACAATTCAGTCTACAACAACTGGTAAATGGGAGACTGTCTTTACCCTGGCTCTATCTGGCTCCAGATCCGGAACTCTTTATTACTCTTGCTATACTGCTTCCGGGGGAGAGGAGAAAAAGAAGGGAAATGTGGTTGAGGGGGAGACTGCTGTGGTTCTGCTGCTATTCTGAAAGATAGCAAAATCTAATCTTTCTTTGTGGTTGGGGAGGTCTTAGTCAGAAGTTGGGGGCACCCAACTTGAAGAAGTTCAAAGATCCTTGTTGACTGACTGTTTAATGTAAAGCAGTCCTAACTCCATGCCCCAGAGTAGACTTACTTTCCATTAGGAGGCGCTGGAGAGCCAAGGTCGGGACTATGTCAAGTTCTTTGCCATGAGGTGACCAAGGCACAACTAGCTCTTCTTAAAGTCCACTTATCTGGGCAAAGCGCCTGGAACCTGAACCTCTATTTCCTAGTTCTTACTTGGCCCCTGATCTGAAGCTGTGAGAAGTGACAATAAAACCTCCCTCAAGTCAGCTTGGTTCCCTGCCAGTAACAAAACAAGGCCCATCCGGTTTGCTGAGGAAAAGGCTAGTTAGCCCGGCTACTGTTTGTTTGTTAAGTGGCTGCAAAAGTAGGCGCCTGAGAAATGCAAATTGTTGTTATTACCATGCAAACTGTTGATGTAAAGGCCTGAGGTGGACTGTTTGGCTTTTAATTAGAGCCAGTCTTTCTTTTCCTGCAAATTTTAGGACTCTCCTGTTATGAATGACCTTTTTGGATCCATGCCCAGGACTTAGAGATATTGTCTTCGGATCCAGGTAATGAGGTTGCTACTGATCCTGAACAAATGGGGGAAGTTATTTAATAATTACTCTGCACTGTCTGTGGGTGACCTTTCATTTGTCGAGATGAGAGACATCTGTTTATCATCACCCCCGTGTGGAAGATTTTGAGTTTTCGGGATTAGTTCTCCTGGATGGAATCCATTTTGCTCTCTGCTTTTTCAGAAAAGTTTGCAGTTTAAAGACACCACATACTAGAGCATGTGAGGGAGCTGCCACTGAGGTGATATAAGTGGGGGCCTCTTCAGACAGGCTAGAAACACAAGTTCTTCTTAGCCTGAATGTCCAGGGTGGACAGGCTTGCCTGCTGGTGAGGTGGGTTGGTGGTTTTGTGGAGGCAAAACCTTTAAGAGCTGAAGTTTTAGTGGAAATAAGAAACAGACTCCCACGCAATTTACTGAGAAGAGGTGGGAGGAGACCAGGCTCTTTCTCTTTTTGGCACCCACAATACAATGGGGTGGATGGTCCAGTGTGTTTGGAAGAGATGTGGCAGCTCTTGCATGGGGAGAACTTGAGCACCATGAGGAGAGCATGGGGCTATGGACAACAGAACAGAGCCACTCAGAGCGCAGCAAGGCTCTGAGTCTCCTCCATGAAGTCATCTTATGCTTGTCTTGAGGGACTTCTAAGGGCTTGGTGGAGACAGTCTGGGAGAGAGGAATGACAAGGATTGAAGGCTTGGGAAATAAAGTCAGATTTACTTGATTTGCACAAAGAATCAAACACTGTCAAGTTTGGGCGGGTCTTCAAGACTTGAGGCCTACCTCTTCACCTCATTTTTGTACTCCTATCCCAGCCACTGAGCCTCTGCTTAAATTTCTCCCATGGTGAACTCGCTACTTCTCAATCGCATAAAGCCTCTGCTTGATTTCTAGCCATTCTTATATAATTCCTTATTTTTTAAAAAATGAGATGAAAATATCTATTTGTACAACTTTTACCCATTGACTCTTGTTCTCATGTTGGGACTATATGGAAAAATCGATTTCCTCTTCCTTAGGACAGTCCTTCAGGCTTTGGAACAGATCTGTCATGTCCACCTTGTGTCTCCTGGTTAAATATCCTAGTTATGTGTTCATCACAAGCCATGGTTCCAAGTTCCCTGGCCACCCAAGTCACTGTCCTTTGAACACGTCTTGTTTTATACATCTCTGAATATGAGAATTACGCGCAATATTCAGGTCTTGTTTGACCACCACTCAGTAGATCAGGTCTACCCCCTTCTTTCTTCTAGACAATGTAATTTTGTTAATGCAAACTAACTGAAGGAACACAAAATCATAATAATAAGAGAGTGTAGCTGGTAGAAGGCCTTGAAATTTCTTCTGAAGAATGAAGTAGAAAGATCATAGAGAAACAGAATGCTCCACCAGGCTGATGAGTTTCACAGGAGAAAGCAGGAGATTGCCCCTGTTCATGTTTGGAGCGCTTCCTTCCTCTTAGGTGAGCCGGGAAACCAGAGCTGGGATTGAGCAGGAATAGGTCAGTGGGAGAGCAGCTCTGTGTTAGAGGACACAGGTGTGATACAGAGGTTCGGGGTCACTGAGTCGCTTTGTACCTTCTAATTCTCTCTGCTTTGCACCTCTTTCCTCAGAAAGGGTCGTGCTGACCATGGAACAAGGTGTGTTCTTGGGGACAAAGGCCATGTGCTCCCCAACTGAGTGCCCCTTTTTTATACCCCTGGAATGTTCCAGACCTTCACTTTTATAATATACATCCCATGTAACCATTTGTTCAATGTCTGACTTTGTCCCTAGGCTATGAGGGCAGAGTCTATATTGTCTTTGTCATGATCCTGTATCCACAGTGGAGTCCCTGGGTGGTGCAAACAGCTAAGTGCTTGGCTACTAACCGAAGGTTTGGCAGTTCAAGTCTACCCAGAGGTGCCTCAGAAGAAAGTCCTAGTAATCTACTTCTGAAAGGCCACAGCCATTGAAAGCCCTATGGAGCACAGTTCTATTCTGATGCGCTTGGGGTCACCATGAGTCAGAATCAACTCAATGGCAACTGGTTTGGTTTTTTTGTATCCAGAGTGTCTAGTACAGAGTAGATGCTCAAGAAAACTCATGAACAAAGACTGAATCAATGACTGTCCTAGTAGTGCTTGCTCCACTGTTTTCTATTGATGATCTCTATCCATTGGCCTACTTGGGAACTCCTGCTACTTACCTGCTAGTTGCAATTGGCTTTCTCCTACTGCAGGGAACTCTACACTGTCTAGCCATGTTAAGAGATAGGAAAGAATCATAAAAACATAAAACTGTTACAGCTGGAGAGAACTTTATAAATCATCCACAGTTTACTGATAAGAGAAAAGACTTTCCTATCTCGTCTCTACCCAACTAAATTTCCTTACTTCCTTTCTATATCCCAGCTCTATCAAACAATTCTGCTGCAAACACCCTTAGCTCCCTTTCCCTATCTCTTTCCACTGTGGTGTTGTTGTTAGTTCCCGTTGAGTTGATTCTGACTCATGGCCACCCCATGTATGCAGATTAGAACAGCTCTTTAGGGTTTTCAAGGCTGTGACCTACTAGAAGAAGCTTGCCAGGCCTCTCTTCTGAGGCACTGCCATCCTTTTGGCTAGTTGTCAAGTGGTTTACAGTTTGTGCCACCCAAGGACTCCCTTTAACCCATTGCCGTCGTGTCGGTTCTGACTGGCAGTGACCTTATAGGACAGTAGAACTGCCTCATAGGGTTTCCAAGGAGCAGCTGGTAAATTCAAACTGCCAACCTTTTGGTTAGCAGCTGAGCTCTTAACCACTTAACCACCAGGGCTCCAGGGACTCTCTATACTCACCTGGAAAAACCCAACTATCTGCTTACTTTGCAACTGCTCTGAAGCAGCTTAGCATTGCTGAGGAAAATCATCTTCCTCTTGAGATGGATAACTTGAACTCCAGGAAGGACACTCCCAGTCCCAACCTGCGCTGGCCCCTGGCAATGTGGCTATTGTAGTCTTTAGGTTCTGCAAGGGCTATTCTATTTTTGTTGCCCATTTTAGAGTGTTGGTTTCTTGAAGATGTCCATTTGGGTGATTTTTCCCTATGTCTAGCCTTCTAGGCTTGAACTGGAAAGGATCTTAGGGGCCAGCTGGTCTAGCAAGTTTCAATTTTTTTTTCTTTAAGTGGGACAACTTCCTTTGAGAGAAATCTTATGCAGAACCCTTCTTTGTAAAGCAAATCAAAGAGAAGTTGCTCTTGTTGCATATATGCTGAGGGTCAGGGTCCCTCCATTTGGATGCCCATGTCTCCCACAGCACCTGAGGTTGCCCCTGTGCCCTAGGGCCTCAGCAGAGCCAGTATGAAACCACAGTTTTAGCCTGAGGACCTTGCCTGCTAGGTGAGGGGCAGAGGTCCCAGGAGATGAAATGACTTGCCCAAGGTCTCACAATAGACGCTGACCCCATAACACCGTACGCTAAATTTGGAGTTTTTTCTACCAGAGCATGGTGCCTCTTGCTCCACCGATCATGGAGCACTGGTGGCACAGTGGTTAATAGCTCAGCTGCTAACCAGAAGGGTGGCAGTTTGAATCCACCAGCCGCTCCTTGGAAACCCTATGGGGCAGTTCGACTCTGTCCTATAGGGTCGCTATGAGTCGGAATCAACTCGATGGCAACGGGTTTGCATTTTTGTTTTTGGCCTGACTCTGGTTCATGGTGAGCTGTGTTCCTCGTCCACCATCATTTCTTATCTATCCCCCGAGGTCAGTTTCCCCAGCAGACAGACCGGCCCTGTCTCGTCCCACACTCGCAGGCACTCAGAGGCATTGCTCAACCTCCCACCTCTGTCCTTTCGAGGGATTGAAGCCCAAAGCCTCTTACAAAACTGTCTTCTGAGGGCCCCTTGGCTGTCCTGTTTGTAAAACCGTTCACAGTCAGCCTTGCCTTTCATTTCCTTAATCTTAAATTGCATCAAAAAGGGAGAGATTAGAGGTAAAACCTCAATAAAGGACTGAACAAAAGCCTGCTCCCACATTGGATTCTCACACCTAGCTCTGCCTTTCTCCCCTCCCACTTGTCTGACAGACTGAGTGTATGAACCTCAATTTTTTTTTTTTTAAAACTTAGATTAAAACACTATTTAGAAAAGGCCCGCAAGTTTGAAGTCACCTCTGGTTCATACATTAAACATCAAATGTACACTAACTGTGAATTATGGTCATGAAAAGTAAATCCTTTAATGCCGTTCTCTGTGTTCCACTGCCGAAGCTTAGCATTAATGGCCTCTTTGCAGCTCAGTCAATGGATGGACTTCTTCTTTTCCAGCTCTCACCACCAGGCAGGCTTTCCTCGCTGTGCGACTGTAAACACACAGCTCTGTGAAAAGATTGTACGAAAGTTTAAACTCAGAAGGAGATCTGCCTGGGTGGGATGAGCCATTTATCCCCAATGGGCAAGTGGCCCCACCTTGTGTAGGATGCCACCGTAAAAACCAGTTATCATAGAGTTGTTGACCCCATGTGTGTCAGAGTAGAACTGGGTGTTCCATAGGGTTTTTGGAAGTAGATGGCTACATCTTTCTTTTGAGGCTCCTCTGGGTGGACTTGAACCTCCAACCTTTCGGTTAGCAGCCAAGTGCATTGAATGTTTGCACCACCCAGAGACTCCCGGATGCCACTATAGCTGATGTTAACCTCCTCTGGCTCAGTTGAATTCTGTTTGCAACACTAAGCTGTAGTTGTTAGGAAGGCGTCTAAATGGTATCTGGGTTAAGCTAGTAATCAGAAATCCTGGCAATGGAGAAGCAGGGTTGCACGTGGAGGGTTTCACTTCCAGAAGAAAAGGCAAGTTTAGAAGCCAGCTACCGGGAGAACAATAGAGTGATGCATGACCAACACTGGATTTTGGCGTGGAAGTCAAGCTATTGCATCACCGAGTGGTCTGACTTTTTCTGATGAATCAGGATGAGAGGCCAAGAGCAGGGGGCAAATATATCCAGATGCTTACTCTTCTGTGAAGGACTATTTTCCTTCATAACTGGAGGAGCTCTCCCACAATTGAGCAAAGATGCAAACTCCCTGCAAAGGCTTTTGCCGCCATCTGATCTAAATCCTGGAAGCGTGGAAGCATGCTGGAGTTGTGGACAAGCCTTAGCAGGTTTGGAGACAAAATTAGGAAAGTCAGAATGAATTACTTCTCCTCCAACTTGGGTTAAGAGATAAGATTAGCTAAAGTAGAGATAATGATGGAAAACGATTTTAAAAGGCATTGAATTGCATTTCAGTGTTTATGTACCTTTAAAGCTTGCAGTAAATTGCACATGTTATTTAAATACATTCTTTAATATTTATGCTTTGTTGTTTTAATAAAGACTTCTATTTTTAAATAAAAATGCATAATTAAGTGGAACAGAATATTTTCCTCTTGATGTGCTTAATCATGCCTATAGGAAGCTTAAATTGTTCAGATTACAAAGACGTAGTCCAGAAACTACCATGTACTTAGTAGCCGTCTGTGCCCAGTAGGTGCTCAGTAAAGATGTGATGATCAATTATTATGTGCCTGGCCCTGTGTCAAGTTCTGGGAACACAAAGGAGAGAAAGAATCTCTCTCATGGAGCTCACAATATGGCGGAGGAATCAGCCATTAATCAGTTCTGCAAGTGATGTATACTTACAAATTGAGATCAGCTATCAGGAGGAATCAGAACATGTTCTCATTGTCTGGAGAGGTGGAGAGATCAGGAACAGCTTCTGTGAAGATGTGATGGTTGAGTTGGGATCTGAGGGATAAGTAGGAGATTACAGGGTAAAGAGAGAGAGAGCAAGCGAGTCCCAAGCAGAGCGAACAGTATGCCCAAAAGCCTTGCGGTAGGAGGGAGCATGGGGCATTTTTGAGAAAGAAAAGGAGGCAAGAGTGGCTGGCATGGCCACAGCACAGGTTGTGCTGTAGACAGGCTGCCCAGATGGACTAAGGAAGAGGGAGTAAGGGCTGAAATTCAGCCTGGCTCCACTTGCCAAGCCAGGGTCCCTGATGAGATGTTGCATCAGCCAGAGGAAAGGGTACATTTTTCTAATTGGGCTGCACAGAAGGGCCCCTTTATCTAGTTCCTTCTAAAGCGCTCTAATTGCTAATCTGACCCTCATGGCTGGAGCATAGCAAGAAAGGGGAAGAGGGAGACCAGGGAAGACTGGAAAGGCATCAGGGGCAGACACATAGGACTTGGAGCCCGTGCTAAGGATTTGAGCCTTTATCCTAAGAACAATGAGAAGCTAATGAAAGGTTTTGAGTGTATATGTATGTGATGAACAGATTTGCATTTTGAAAAGATCACGCTGGTTGCAGTGGGGAAAGCTGATTAGAGGAGCATCAGAGCGGAAGGGGCTATGGTTTTGGGCAGAAGATCATGAGTTTGGTCTTGGATTACTGAGTTTGATGAGCCTTAAAAGCATGCTGGTGGAGATGTTAAGTAGGCAGTTGGCTCAGACAAGTTGCATGTATAATACTTAATTTTTAGTTGTCATAATCCCAAGACATTGGCCACAGGACGTGTAGCAACTTAATCTGAGAGCCAATAGGGAAAGAGAAGGAAGCTAAGTACAGACAGGGCAGGGGGCAGTGCTTGTTCAGTGGGAGAATTCTCACCTTCGATGCGGGACCCGGCTGAAACTGCAACCAATCATGGGAATGGTACAGGACCTGGTAGTGTTTCGTTCCGTTGTGCATGGGGTCACCAGGAGTTGAGGGGCCAACTTGACAGCAGCTAAAAACAACAAGAACCACAACAGGCATGCCAGGGTCTAGTGGAGTCTACCCTAGTGATAACGCTGACTCTCAAATGAAGGTGCCCCATGGTCCAAATCAGTGGCCCAGTGAACAAGGGAACTTCGGTAGATTCAGCTCAGCACTGGGAGAATTCAAGCAGAGGTGATACTCACAGGCTGATGGTGACACATTGCTTCTCCTGGTGCTCGTGGTGGTGCTTTGGAGATTTTAGATATGATCCTAGTCATGGACCAGAGGTGGGTTGGGTATTAAGATAAAGTTCAGTTTACTTGGAAAAACGACTGGTATAGGACAGGTAAGTTATAAAGTTCTAAAATACGGGTTTAGGGTAAGATGATAGTCTCAGAAGAGGGTGAGAGTGCAAGTCCAGAACTGGTAAGAATCTAGCATGCTCTCTAGAAACACAAGGTGAGCACTGGTGGGAAAAGGCTAATCTCAGTGGATATGCAGATGCCTCATAGTTTAGCCCTGAGCCCACTGGCTACCCAATCTGAGGCAGCAAGACCAATTCCAAACCCCCAACGCAGGTAGGGCTGGGTCCCCAATAAACTACAGGGCTTGGTCAGGACAGGCTCAGGAAGTGGGAAGGTTTGAATCTGCAAGTTGAAGGTCTTCAATGCCTGTAGGTGGGCAAACCTAGAGATGGCAGGGGTTCACAGTAATAAGATCCGGAGCTTTTTTAATATAAACGTATAAATTATAAACACCATTTTCTCTATCTTTCGGGTCAGTTGCTAAATGCTCTAAAAGCTCCATTAACTCTATGTCCAGGGGCCAAGATGTATGTGTGCGTGTGTGAATGCGTGCATGTGCTTCCTCTTCCTTACTAAGTTGGGATAAATTTTGCGGGGGTAAAGAAAAAGTTGGGGTCACCTAGTCTAGAGGTATGGCTCTCACATCTGTATTCATTGCTCGAGAAATGGGTGCTGCACTCGTCTCTTTAAATAACAGTCTTGAACCTGTTGCACTGCCTTTATTCTTGCCAGAAATATCCCCATGCTGGATCACTGAATATTAACACTCATTGTGAGCTGTTTGGAGTAAATGAATTACTTGGTGCAGTTTAAACTATGAGGCAGTTTACAAGTGCACAGCTTAGCTACAGCATAGGACTTTGTCTGGCCTAACACCCAGGTCTGTCTTCTCAGTTCCCACCTGGTTCACTCCAGGCATGCTAGTTGATTCTAGAGAGAAACAAAATTCTCTCTGGTCAGGCTTCAGGTTTACTCCCCAGGCCAGCTAATGGACAGACAAACCAAAACCAAATTAATCTAGTTGCTGTCAAGTCAACTGTGACTCACGACAACCCCATGTGTGTTAGACTAGAACTGTACTCCACAGGATTTTCAGTGGCTGATTTTTTGGAAGTAGATCACTAGGCCTTTCTTCTGAGGTGCCTCTGAGTAGACTCGAACCGCTGAACTTCTGTTAACAGCAAGCACATTAAGCGTCTGCACCACCCAGGGACTCCACTGAGCTGTGCAATACCAGAAGCTGAGCAACACCGGGAGCCTGTCTGCCTGCCTGCATTTCCTGGACTCCTAGCCTTTCTCTAGTAGTTTAGCCACAGAACAGCAGCATCTCCAAGTCTCACCTTCACCTGAAGAGATCAGATTATTCTTATTTGATCCAGAACAAATGGATATGCAGTTATGACAAACATGAAATTTGGCAAAGGGGTCATTCTAGCAGGCCATGTTAAGGGACCAAATCAATTGTACTGTAAGGGTTTTTGCCCATGTGGTGTTTCTTTTTATTTTTATTTTTCTTCCTGGTTAGAGAGTCAGGATGAGAGGTGCAGTGAAAGCAGCTGGATAAACCCAACCTTCATTTTCCTCATGAAATACATTTGTTCATGATATTTCAGAAGAGAGGCAAAGTCTGCATGGCTAGTTGGAAGCCCTCTACTGGAGTCAAGTCAAGACGTCCAGATTAGAAAATAAGACCTCGGGTTGCCCACTGAAAATCTTAATCTGGTTGAAAATCCGAGGCTGTGATGGGAATGTGGTCATTCTCCCTCCAAACTCTCATTTCCATTTTAGCTTTGTGCCTTCTGTCTTTTAGAAGAACAGACTCAGTCAAAGGTTGAGAGGGGTAAACTGAGATTAGATAGAGTTTGGGATGCAGCTGAGGGGGCTGGTACTGCCAACTTCAGCTCCACTTCCAATATAGACACCTAGGGAAATCTCATGGAGTGGAAAGAAATTCATTTGCCCCTTAAGATAAACAAAACACTCTGGGGAATATAAAGTAAGGAGCTCTGAGAAAATATAATCTGGAGGAGTCACACCTGTAACACCCAAAACATTTCCTCTGAGTTGCCCTGTTTTATCCCTGATTCCGTCATCATGCCCAAGACCTAGTGGTCCATCTGGGCTCAGGAAAAAATACAGAAAGAATTCCTTCTTTCCCCTATTTTAATTCCTAGAGAAAGGCTTTGCATATTAAAAGGAACTATCCTAAAATTGAGAGAAGCTAAAATGGAAATAAAATACAAAAATGTATAAGCACGTGCAGGTTTAAAATACAGGTTTCTGTGGGATAACTAATGATACTAATTATAGGGCCACCACCTGTCTGTCAGTTTGTTGCACTGTGGTGGCTTGCATGTTGCTATGATGTTGGAAGCTATTTCAAATACCAGTAAGGTCACCCATGGTAGACTGGTTTCAGTGGAGCTTCCAGACTAAGAAGAAAGGCCTGGCAATCTACTTCCTAAAGTGAGCCAGTGAAAATCCTATAGATCACAACAGAATATTGTTCAATGTTTGGTAGAGGGCTAGTGAAAATGAGGGAAACCCTCAACGAGATGGATTGACACAATAGCCACAACAATGGGCTCATACCAGACGTCAGGAAGATGGCGCAGGATCGGGTGACATTTCGTTCTATTTCACTTAAGGTCGTCCTGAGTGAACTGACGGAACCACGACTAACAACAATAACAATTATTGGGCAGGGGAGCCCAGCTTCATTCCACACCGTGTTTTAGCGGTCTGCCTAGAGCCCTGCTTTCTTTTTTCTAGTTCTGGAGCCATTTCTCCTGCCAGTTCTGGGGACAAAGTCCTAGTTAGGTAAAGGTCTGGAAGACTTTTACAGCTACCAGTGTACAGGTGAGCTGCTGGCCCATCCCCAAGGAGCAGGACGCGCCTTAACTTCCTCCAGGACCCCACTAGCATGGAGTGGATGTCAACTTTCTGCACACACCGTCTGCTCATCCCTAGGGAAGGGCCAACAGTCTCTTTCTTCCTAGGGACCCTCCACAAATTCTGGCAAAGTGTCTGTGGCACTGTAAACCAAAACACAACGAAGTGCAAGCTCATGCTGCTGGTTCAGTTTATTCCAGCTTCTCCTTTTCTGCAGGCATCAGGTACAACGCAAACAGGAAAATTGGGTTTCAGAAATAGCACCTGTCGAGAATGGCAGGCACCACCTCCCACCCCCACCTCCGTCAGCACCAAATGGTCTTAATTAACTTTGGACACTTCCGCGCCTCACACTTTATTTCTGAATGTTATTGAAAGTTGTCAGAACTTGTCTCACTTTTTTCTTTTATTATTAATGTGTAAATACAATGCCTCAGGAGTGTTACTAAAACACAGAATCTAATCCCGGGAGATTAATTTATGAACGCAGCATAGGGTGAAGTTGTAGCCCGGCGACTGCAAATTGATGTTGGTAAGAGCCACCAACATCGGCCTCTCTAAACCCACAGAGATCCAGAAGGCCAAGGGGCTGGAGGCAGGGAGGGATGATGGGGAGAGCTGGACTCTGCTGGTTTTTTGAGACACTCCCAGGACAGAGGACCTTGGGTTCTCCTTGGCAAGGAAGAGGAGAGTAAGGCTACCTTTGCCTCCTGGTGGAGCTGTGCCCCCTGCAAGTCTGTCCATCAGTCAGCCAAGTACATGGGCATTTTATTGAGCACTTCAGCCACATCAATCTATGCTCCACTCTGTGGGGATCTAAACAAGCAAAGTGATAGTTACTGCTTGGGATGACTTTACCTTCCTGGGGGGTAGGGGAGTAGAGTCAAACATAGGCACTTGAAACTATTGGAGAACAAAGCTAGACTCCTCACAGTATGGGATTGGGGGCAGCAGATTTTATGTGCCATAGATTCAGCAGAGGAGAGTTAGTGTGGGATGAGCTGGTGGGGTAAGTCCTTGGGGTGGAGGAGTTGCTAGGGTGGGATACAATGACCTCATGCATAAGGTAGTGGAGTTAAAGATAGGGTCCCTCATGGCCTTTCCTGAAGAACAGACTTGGCTTGTGGTCATTGCGGTGGTAGATTCATATCCACAGAAGAGCTTATGCCAGGCATCTGGTGGGAAGGGTGGACTAGCACACCATTTAGAAGCTGTGCTTTCTACAGCTTGAGACAAAAACTTGTGTCCATTCTTGCTCAGAGGAGGCAGGTGCCACCCCTGGAACAGTATCACTGTGAACTCTGACAACTGAGGAGGCAAAGCCCTCCAGATTTGGAGGGTGCTCTCACTGGTGAAGACAGAAGAGGCGGCTGCCCAGAGCCAAGGAAAGGAGCTGGCAGCAGGGTTACCAGAGGCTTAGGGATTCACTGAGCCCGCTGGGCTGGTCGTCTGGGATGGGCAGGTGAAGGGCGGGGACCTGGGCCTTCCATCTTCGGGCTCCCAAAGATCTGCTGTCTTTTCGGGAACCAGGGACAGGCAGCCCAGGCCACGATGCGGAAGGCCCTGTGGTGGGCGAGACACCCGTGTGCAGGGCTGGGATTTAGCTTCTGCCCACTCCCGGAATATGCAGCCCTCTCTCCCCGCCCGGCATCACTTTCTCCCACCCGAGGAGCCTCCTGGCCAGGCGCCAGCCTCTCCTCCCGCCTCTGCTTCTCCGCCCGCCGCTCCACGAGCCGCAGCTCCCTTCCTGAGGCGGGTTTGCGCAGGGGCGCAGAGTCCGAGCGCAGGCCAGAGGTCGCCCGGGCTTCACCTCCGGGGGCTGGGGAGGCAAGGCCGGGCGGGCCAGGCGGGGGTGGGTGGGCTCTCCCTGTTCGTCCCTACTCCACCGAAGGCACAAAAATTGATGGCGGCCACTCCGCCGAGTGCTCATTACTGCGGGAAGAGCCGCCGGCCGCGGCAGCATGAGCTGGGCCCCGAGAGCCGCCGCCCGGTTGCCTGCGCGTCCCGCCCGGCCGCCGCCCGCGCCCCCATCATAGGGTAATCACTGTCAGGCTGCTGACAGGTCCCGGGGAGTGGTTGCAGGGCATGAGCTGGCTGGGGCTGCAGCCTCTGATTAGAAACACCAGCGGAGCCGCATGCTGATCCGGGAGGAACAGAAAAGCCTTTCGCTTTCTCTTCTCGCTTGCTCTCTTTTCCCTCTTTCCTTTTTCAGCGCGTCTCTCCTTCTGTGAAGTCCACGGAGACAGCTGCAGCAAACGGAGGCAGCTCCCTCATCGCACCTCACGCCCACACTCTGGCTGCCTGGCTCGCTCACAGGCCCGCCAGGCCCGTGCAGACACCACCCTCCCAGGGGGCGGTCAGGCCTTGCAAAGGGTTGCTGGGGTTCCTGAGAGGGGAGCCTTAGTGGGGAAGGGGTGAGAGGTGGCTGGCCAAGGCGGGAAAGGATAAAAGACACTGCCTGGCAACCGAGACCCTTCTCTTCCTAGATTCAGCACCCAGAGAAAGCTGGGCCCAGCCCTGCTCTTTAACAAATGGTACATTTCAGTCTAACTTTCCTCCCCCCAGGGTTTGGCTCTGAATGTGTGTGATCTCCCAGAAGGGGCAAGTCTCAGATCCTGTGCTCCCTCAGTTCCGGAACCCGCAGAGGAAGACTTAGGGACTCGGTGCTTTGGAAGAAGGGCAGACTGTGGCCTCCTCTATCCTGTTGTCTTCCCCCCCTCACCCATCACCTCCTGGGTGTCCCCATTCCCTACTACCCCACCATGCAGAGACACTGTACCCCAAACTACTGGCTAGCCAAAGGGTGAGGTGAGCCTTTCCCCTCTCAAACTGGTAAGTGTGTCAGGAGTCAGGGGAGTGAGGAGTGCGATGCTGTGCACACAGTGATCACTGAGTACATGCAAGGACTTGAGGAGTTAGATACTGTACACCTAGTAGGCGCTGAGAAAACATGCTAGCACATGATTCACATAAACCAGCAGCGTCCTTGGTCTCCCTGGTTGCTGGGAAAGTGAGATTGAGAGCAGCAAACCGTCAGCTGGGTAGACAGAGGTCGTGGCCCCAGAAGCTCAGCCCCATTAGCTGGGCTGGTGGGAGGCAGCCAGTACTTTTGAGGGCTCAGACAATCCCTGCGATTGAAGGGCTGCTCTTTGGAGCTGCTGCCAAGCTAATCTCAGGCCGGCAGCCTTGTGCCTCTCCTTTAGTCCCAGCCCACTTGCTGGCTCTGCCCTTCAGAGGAGTCCCAATGCCTCCTCCTAGGGCTGCGGATTAACCCCTTAAAACTGAGTTTTGTTTGCAGAGCTTTCTCCACAGCTGAGGGAGCCTCCAGAGTCTCCTGTTCTTGCTGCTTGTTGACTAGGGGGATCTGTGAGGTCAGATGGGGTTGGCAGTGGTTCATCCCCTGGCCCCAGACACGTAGTCTGGGAGTCTGCCAGGAAATTCTTCTCACGTGGCCTAGCCTGTCCTTCCCTGCCTTTCCCAGCCCTGCAGGGCAGTCACCGAGGCCTTTTGCTAAAGCTCAGCCCCACGCAGTTAAGGAACCTGCCGTCACCAGGCTAGGAGGGAAGGGCACCATCACCACCATCTCGCCGCAGGGGGAATGCTGTGCTTAGATGTCTGTCTATAGGCTTAGGATCCGGTCGTTTGGGGCCAAACACCCTTCCCTTAAACCACTTAAAAACCATGAGACCTGGACTCATGGTGACCCCATGTGTGTCAGAGTAGAACTGTGCTCCATAGGGTTTTCAATGGCTAATTTTACAGAAGTAGATAGCCAGCCCTTTATTCCGAGGTACCTCCAGGTGAACTCAAATCTCCAACCTTTCCATTAGCAGCCGAGCACATTAATCATTGGTATCACCCAGGGACTCCCACCCTTCCCTTAACCGTAATTATAGCAGCCCCGTTCTCACCAGTGGAGTTCTGCCTTAGTTTCCTACTTAGCACTCCAGCCCCAGAGCTCCAGCCTCACTGGCTGAGGTATTGGCTTCCTCTCTTGCCCTTTCCTACCCCAATGCCAGGTTGCTGAGCTGGTCCTTGTAGGCTTCCTGATGCCTGTGGTCATGGGCTGACTGGGCTGATCATCCAGAGCCACAACTATACTGTCCATCTGCCTTCAAGGGTCTCTACTGCCAGTCTCCACTCGTTTGAGTGGAGTACCAACCACAGCCTGAATCAAGCCTAAATCTCCCTCCCCCTTGCCCAGTAGTGCAATCTACCTCTCTAGCCTGTCAGGGTCCCTGCACTGTCCCTACTGCTCCAGCTTGATGGAGAACAAGGAAAAGGCAGTGAACTCTACTGTTCCTTCTCTATCCAGAGGTCTTGAGTGTAACCTTTCAGCTATGTAATCCCTCACTTGGCTGGATATCTTTCCTTTCTGTAACCCTGACAGATGAGGCTCTTCTTTGAAAATCTGGAGGTGATTGTGACTGAAATCTAGGGTAATGACACCATTTAATCGGGTGCTTTCTTTGAGCCAGATACTCTTCCAGGCACCGAGGATAACAAAGATAAAAAGATAAGGCTACCTGTTCCCAAAAGGATTTCCTCTGTGGTGGGAACCAGGAAAACAACCTGGTATGTCATAGAATCATACATATTGTGCCATATGATAGGAGCTATAATGGAGGCAGATTCTAAAAGAAGAGGGAGTCTTAGGGAACATCTTGCCTTGGAGTTCATTGGATCCTCTAGTCTCAGGCAGACAAGGTGGTCAGATGAAGGGAAATGGAGACCATGGTGACCAACTCAGGCTCAGACTAGTGAAGAACAGAACTGAGATGGGGAGCCAACATGGGTCTGGAAACCAAACCAAAACCAAACTCATTGCCGTTGAGTCACTTACGAATCATAGTGACCCTACGACAGAGTAGAACTACCCCATGGGGTTTTCAAGGCTGTAATCTTTATGGAAACAGGCTGCCACATCTTTCTCCTGAGGAGCAGCTCATGGGTTCTAACTGCCTACCTTTTGGTTAGCAGCTGAGTGCTTAAGCACTGTGCTACCAAGGCTCCTTTTATGGGTCTGGAAGAACCTCCTTAATAAATGGATTTCCCATTGTGTGCATGGTGTTGTGGGGATATGGAAGGCAATAAGACCCATCCTTTGACACCCAAGAGCTCCAGTCACAATGGAGGTGACAGAGCTTTATAGTAAATGACTCTAATACAAGGCAGATGGAGAAATGTGCTATAATGGGGGCAACTAATAGATTACTAAAACATGGGAGAGAGGATACTTTGCTGAAAAGTTTTGGGGGAGATTTCATGGAGATTTTTTTCATTACATAGGTAAATGTACTATCAAATAACCCTTATTTTTTTGTGGTGTAGGATGGGAAATTACTATTTTGAAGTGGATATTTCTATACTTCAACACCTAACATCCTCCCTGCCCATTTCTTCTGGTAATGAATGGTATTATACATTTCTACCACCCGTCTGTCAGTCTGTTGTACTGTGGTGGCTTATGTGTTGCTCTGATGCTGGAAGTTATGCCACCAGTATTTGAAATACTAGCAGGGCCACCCCTGGTGGACAGGTCCAGACTAAGATAGACTAGAAAGAAAGGCCTGATGAACTACAGGCAGTCTCCAGATTACGAACGAGTTCAGTTCCTAAGTCTGTCTTTAAGTTGAATTTGTATGTAAATTGGAATTTAGGTACAGTCCGTATCTAACATCAGTTAGTGAAATGTTTGTACATAGTGTACCTTTCTATGCATAAAAAACATTGAAGAAAAACTTACAGATACACAAGAACATCTTTAACATAATAATACAGTAATAATAGTAATGCTTTAATACGTACATGTAAAGCATTTGTTATTATAAACCATTCTAAGTACCTCAAATTTTTAATATAATAGGTTTTACGGGGTTGGCTTATAACTACAGGTTGTAAGTAACTCAACATTCATAACCTGGGGACTGCCTGTACTTCTGAAAATTAGCCAATGAAAACCTCATGTTGTGAATTATAAATCACAACAGAACATTATCCAACTCACTTGCTTTGGACATATCATTAGGAAGGATCAATAGCTGGAGGAGGATATGATATTTGGTGAAGTAGAGGGCCAACATGGACATGGGAGACCCTCGGTGAGATGGAGAGACACAATAGCTGTAATGATGGACTCAAACATGTTGGTGATCGTGACAATGACAAATATGGAGGGACATTTTGTTCTGTTGTATATAAGGTTGCTGTGAGTCAGAGTTGACTTGACAGCAGTTAGCAACAACATATTATTTTGGGGAAATATTTTTCCTGCAACTCTTCTTGCGTTAGTGAGGTAGGTCTCCCTCCTCTATCCTTCCCCTCTAAGTGGAGTTTGAGACCCAGGTTTAAGCCAGCCATCACATTCCATCCTCTAAGACTTAGTGATTAGTTCAAGGATGAGCACATGACCCTACTCATGGTCTGGCTCAGGACTTGGGTGAATTGTTGTGGGGAAGAATAATTCTTTCTCTGTTGGATTTGGAGCTATGAGGATGGGATTCTGGAGCAGCTACTGCCATCTTGC
Source organism: Trichechus manatus latirostris (assembly GCF_000243295.1). Lineage (NCBI taxonomy): Eukaryota > Metazoa > Chordata > Mammalia > Sirenia > Trichechidae > Trichechus > Trichechus manatus. The sequence goes on along the minus strand of NW_004444079.1, from coordinate 6,231,650 downwards.
TGCCACCAGATCTCACATGGAATGGAACCAGGACACAGAAAGTCTCGCCAAGGCATGGTGAGCAAGAAACTTGGCCCTGGGACAGTTTATAGAGCCACACTCTAGGTGCCTGAAGTCAGAAGCAGCCCTGGATTTTTCAATTACACAATCCATTAAATTCCTTCTTTTTTAGGCACTTTGACTGGGATTTCTATCACCTGTAGCTTAAAACCTAAAGAGATGTAACTGATATACATTTATTGAGTCCCTCCTCTGTGCAGAGTATCATGCTCAATGCTTTTAACTATAGCCTCTTACTTGATAGGTGGCCGTTACTGTCTCTGTCTTCCAGACGAAGAATCTGAGGCTGAAAGAGGTCGAAACTCTGGAAGTTAGGAAGCTTACTCAGGGACAAAGATTTAGGAAGCTCAGACAGGGGCCTAGACTTCAGGAAGAAAATTAGCCCTCAGTCAAAAAAGGAAGTTTCAATAATAATGACAAGTTCCCCTCCTAGCACCTCAGTTCTCTACTTCCTGTTGCTTCTAGCGTGGCTGTTAGTTCTCTCAAGGGCATGGGGAGGGGCAGGATTCATTCTGTAAGTAGATATACAAATTCCGTGGGCTGGTAGATTTGTGGCTCTATTTGCAAGGCTATAGTGATTTCTGCAAGATATTTGCACAGGGAGTCACCAGGTCACCTGAGCAAGATGGGGGGCAGCTGCATGGGGTGACAAGATGCCTGGCGTAATCATGGCAGCGTGCTGAACCTCGTGCGGTCTCTGATAGGACCAGGAGAGATTTCTAATTCACCTCTCACCTGCCCTGTCCATGCCAGAGGATGATCCGGGCAAGGGAGAGTTAATGACCAACCTCCTTCAAGAAAGAAAAAGGCTTCAATAACAAAACCCAACAGCACGGAGGGAAGAGATGCAAGTTACCAGCCACAGAAGCTTAAAAAGGAACCCACCCACAGCTCCCGCTACAAATGCTTTTAGCTGCACGTTAAATCTTTCCTCTAATGGCACCCTCTGTTAAACGAGATATGTCACCCGACCTGAGGAGGCTGACTTGAAAGGCAAATAGTTGGAAGTGATTCCACACGTTATTAGTGAGAGCCGTTCTCACATTTCCGCCAAAAATAATGGAGCTGAGGTCTAAAGAGATGACTAATACCTTCCCATTACTGACCGAGGCTGGGCATTACGTTGTAATCCTGGCCACTCAGCTGGCCCTTCAAGTATATTTTTTGGTGCTTGTCCTCTGGGTGCTTTCTGCTGGATGGCTCTGTTAATGTTAACCTGGGCTGCCCAGTCTATTGAAATGAGGAGATTTTCCTTCACAGGGCAGCTCTCATCTCCATGGGGCCAGAGGAGGAGTGGGGGCCACCCTGAGCAGAAATGGTCCACCTTGATGATTGGGGTTGTTCCCCTGCTTCCAGGAGGGCCGCATCAAACCTGTCCCAGACACACAGGGGTCAGTCTTGATCTTAATTTTATTCAGGCTTCTACCATCCTCTTTAATAGTCTTTATGGGTATTTCACAGATGTTCTTGTTGGGAAATTCTTGGGGTTTAATCTTAAGTTCTCCTGTTAAAATGTTAGCCTATGTCTGCATTTTCTTTTTCCGGTAGGGTAGATTATTAGATTTTATAATTCAAAATAGGGAATGACCTTGGAGATCACCAACTGATTGCTATTAACAATAACCAGTTGTTGTCGAGTCAATTCCAACTCATGGTAACACCATGCATGTCAGAGCAGAGCTGTGCCCCACAGGGTTTTCAGTGGCTGAGTTTTGGAAGTAGATCACCAAGTCTTTCTTTTGAGGCACCTTGGGGTGGACTTGAATCTCTAATCTTTTGATTAGCTGCCGAGCATGCCGAGCACCACCCAGGGACTCAGCTATTCACAACGCCAAAACAAAACAAAAAACAAACTTGTTTCTGTTGAGTTGATTCCGACTCATAGCGACCCTCTAGGACAGGGTAGAACTGCCCATAGTATTTCCAAGGAGCAGATGGTGGATTTGAACTGATGACTTTCTGGTTAGCAGCTGATCTTTTAACCTCTGCATCACCAGGGCTCCAGCTATTAACAATGGCCAGCATTTATTGAAGACTTACTATGTGCCAGTCACTGTGCTAGGTGCTTTTCTCCTTTAATACCCACAACAGGTACGCCAATGACTTGGGTGACCGATGACCTTGGTGTTGGTGTATCTAATGGACATTTTTCATTCCTCATTTCCCTTGATCTCTCAGTGATATTCAATCCTCTTGACCCCTTTCCTATTTTGAAACATCCTTCTCCCCTGTCCACTGTGATACTATACAGTCCCGGTCTTCTTTCTCCTGTTTAGAGGCTTCTTTCCGGTCTCCTCTGCAAGTTCATCCTCCTCCGCTATCTAACCTTTATACATTAGAGTTTCTTAAGACTTGACCCAGGACCCGTATTTCTTCTTACACTACATTCTCTCCAAAGATAATCTTGCCCGTGCGATTGGCTTCAATTATGACCCATATGCCAAGGGCTCCCTCATTTATCTCCAGTCCAGACCCTTTCTGTACACTCCAGAGCTGTATTTCCAAATCCATTATTTTCATTCTCAGACATGACCCTCTCCCACTGTTCTCTTTTTCCATGTACAGAAAAGCTGTATTTCCCTTTACAAAAGTTAGAAACCTGGGGGGCTCCCCCTCTCTCTGCCCCCTTATCCAATTGATCACCAGGTCTTTGCTGATTTACTCCATAACTATTTCTTGACTCTCTTCCTTTTCCTCCATTCTCTGCCACCTCCCTAGGCCAAAGGCCATCATCTCGTGCTGGTTATAGCTTCCTCCTTCACTCCCTCCTGCTGGTCCCTTCAGTCTGTTCTTCATACAACAGTCACAGGGATCTTTTCAAGACTCAGTGTTGACCCTGCTGCCCTCCCTGGTTGAAACCCTGCAATGGTTTCCAGTTGCTCCTATGGTGTATACCAAATCCTTACCAAGTCCTGCACTATTTGGTGCCAGCTCTTTCCTTGGCCTCATCTTATACCACTCTAGTCTCACTTTCTGTGCTTCAGAGTATGGCCTTCCCTCAGTTTCTTAGTCCACACTCCCTCTTGCCTCAGGAGTTTTGCTGCCACTTCTGAAATGTTCTTTCTTTCTTCTTTGCCAAGTTACCTTCAAGTCACCCTCCAGTTCTTACCTTACATAAGTCTCTTGATGGAGCGAGCTTTCCATGACCTCGAGGATCAGATGTGCTTTCTGCACCATACAGTCTGCTTCCCATGTGCATATCCAGTGCTTGGAACAGTGCTGGCCTCAGATGACACTCTGCAACTATTTGCTCATGAATTCTCTTCTCTAAACTCATTTTTCATTGCACACTTAATCATCAGCTTTGAGGGCCACTCCTCAGATCCTCCTGAGGTACCCCTATTTTCTGGTGAGAAAGGAGGAAGAGCCTCCCCTCTCAGATGTCAGGTGAAAGCTCTAGGCAAGTTTGGCATTTTTAACCCCTATTGAGTCCCTGGGTGGCAAAAACAGTTAATGTCTTTGGATACTAACTGAAAGGTAGGAAATTCGAGTCCATCCAGAAGCACCTCAGAAGAAAGGCCTGACAATCTACTTTCGAAAACCAGTCATTGAAAACCTTGGGGATCACAGTTCTACTCTCCCACACATGAGTCAGAATCAACTCGAGGGCAACTGGTATTTTGCCCCTAGAGCCATGGGTCTCTTTCAGATTTTCCCTGCTGCCTTGAGTCCCTCTTGAGTCTTGCAGCCTATCAACAGCTATTCCCTGCAAATGCCCCCAGCGCTCTTGCTACGGATTTCCAGGGCCCATGCTATCAGTGAAGGAAAGTTCAGGAGGCTAGCCTGCCTGGGAAAGGAGGTAGCAGGTCTGATGTTTCTTATTGGAGTGTTTCTTTTCCCTCTCTGCTCTCTAGAGATGGACATGAAGAGTCTAAGACACAGGAAACAGCTCTGTGCCCCTGCCCCTTGTACCACCAATGTACCCGCCTCCTTATCAGCCGTGAAGTTCTGAAGTCCCTGGAACAGTAGTCCACAAGTTCTCCCAGTGCCCTTCCGTAACCTGATCCTGTGTCTGCTGGCTGGTGTGGGGGGGGGGGGGTAGGGGGTGGTCCTTGAAGGACTATGCTGACTGCCAAGTTCTTTTTTGGCAAATTCCCTACTCCTTTTGTAGACTCAAACTTGATTTATGTTTTCTTTTTAGAGCATTTACTTTCTCGTATATAAATATTGGGCTGTGGAGGTTGGAATTTGTACTCCATGCATAGGAGCAGTGACAGCCACGGCAGCAGGTTTATTTTTAAATAAAAATCGGAAAGTTACGAGGCTCCTGAGGTTTTCTGCATTTTTATTTTTCATTCCAAAGGAAAAAAAAAAAAAAATTCAGGGGAGAAAAAAGAAGGATGGGGAAAAATATCGCCTGTGTCTCTGCTTCCATTTTTTATGGCCCCCTGTTTCATCTCCTTTTCCCACTTTGACTTCCCTGGCATTTGGCGTCTCTGTAAAGCAAAGGAAGGAGTGATTACTTCTAAGAAGGTAGTGGGGGATCTGTTCAAGCCACGCATTAGGCATGCAGCCCCTGAGCAAGTCGCATGCATGGTAAAATATTACCTTAATAACATACTCACAGAGAGCTATGTGTAAATGGTAACAGCTGCTTTTGTGATGACCATGTTATAAATGATTGCAGCCCTGATCATTAATAATGGATTTGAACAATAACAACTTGATTTGAAGGAAGAGGTACAGCCTTTCATTTTTTTCCTGGCACATGAATTCACTCTTGTTGGCATGCGAAGTGATTGGGCCTTAGGATTGCAGGGGCATCAGAGACAGGGAGCATGTCAGCTAGTTCCTAGCCAGGAAGATGGGCCTTCTGGGGTCCACTCAGAAACCCTGGTGGTGTAGTGGTTAAGTGCTACGGCTGCTAACCAAAAGATCAGCAGTTCGAATCTACCAGGTGCTCGCTCCTTGGAAACTATGGGGCAGTTCTACTCTGTCCAATAGGGTCACTTTAAGTTGGAATCAACTTGACAACAATGGGTTTGGTTTGGTTTTGGGGCGTCCACTCTACCCTAGAGCTTTTTTTATGTCCACAGTGTTGACCTCTCTGCTAACCTACACACTCTGAGCCTCTCCACCTTTCCTGGGAGGTCAAAATATCAGAAACCTGCCACCTGATGGTAGTTGGAGGGTGGACCCCTGGTGAGACATCATGACCCTGGAAGTTTTCCAGCCTTTGGTGTTGATTGGCACAGTGTTTAAGAGCTCAGCTGCTAAGTAAAAGGTCGGCAGTTCGACTCCTCTGGCCACTCCTTGGAAATCCTATGGGGCAGTTCTACTCTGTCCTATAGGGTTGCTATGAGTCTGAATCGACTTGATGGCATCCGGGTTTTTTTTGGTTTTGGTGCTGATTATTGCAAGGGTTACTTTTCTTTAACATTTGTGAGGTTATTTTCTTCCTGCAAGATAAATTCCAAACTTCTTAGGATGTAGTTCAGGATCTTCTGGCGTTCAGTCTCAAACTCTTGGCCACATCTTCTGCAATGCCCACTCTACACTTTCCATCTAATCACCCCAAAATTCTCAGCATTCCAAAAACATACCCTCCTGTTTAAGGCCTCCACACCTTTGCATATCCTGTTCCCTCTGTTCTGCCTATAGAACTCCTATTCATCCTTCAGGACCTGGGTCAAATACGCCCCATTTGTCTAACTCTCCTGGGCAGAGTTAATTATTCCATCCTCTGTGATCCTATTTATACTGTAGCACTTTGCACATGCCTCAACTATAGCATTAATCACATCACACACTGTAATACTCTATTTACATGTTGGTTTTCCCCTGAGCCTAGTATGGACAAGAAGTATGTATTAGCGTCCTTTATACCTCTGTTCCCTAGTACAGTACTCAATAATCATTAAATATTCAGTAACTGTTTCTTGAATGAATAAATGAACAACCACACCATTAATATCTTCCTTTTCTTATGGTTGATGATATTTTGGGACCTGGATTCTGCCTAGGATCAGAGACTAATGTGAAAGTGTTTCCTGCTCACTGGGGTGGCCCCTTGAAGCATTGTGATGCTGAGTTATGCCAGCCCAAACGTGTTCAACAGTTACCAGCATAAATGGGGATGTAGTCCATTGACCTAGCCATTTTCCATGCTATTTAGATGACAATCTGCCACTACCTGCCCCTCTGAGGTCAATAGTTTCTCCTCCTAATGCTTTGTCCCCTGTATCTCCACCTCTCCTCTCCTCTAGTACTTAAACTGCATACAATTTATTACTACATGGGGAAGGACCTCAGTGTAACAAAGATATGCACCTTAGGTTAGTTATAGACACACAGTCTCATATTATTCAATTCACTGGCATGTGTTCATATATAGTGCAGAATTCTACAGTTATTTCTGGCTGCTCTTCTTATCTTCCTTTGCTTTCAACCTCTGATTCTGGTGCAGAGGCTCTTGTTTATTTTCCTTGATCATTAGGAAGGCAAGGGCTTTTCTCCCTGGACCCTAAGTTCATCAGAACCTGACTTGGGGTTCTTCTGAACTGGGGCCTTGGACTATTATGAATTAAGCTCTTCCTTCTCTGGGTGTAAAGACCCTGGGGTTAGTTCCCTGAAAATGCTCTGTTTTAACTACTTTCTGCTCTAAAAGCTTTTTCTTGCTTTCTGACTTTTAAGACTACACTCTAAAACCACTCTCATCTCTTCCTGTTCTAAAACTTCATGATTCTTTCTGAATCCATATTTTCCCTGCAAGTCCTAATTTTTTTTACGACGTTGACCTCGAAGCATCACTTAGTCCATATGTTCTTTCTGGCCTTGCTTTCCATCAGAGTTGCCGATCCAGGGACTCATCTTCTAGACTAATTTCTCCCCTTAGAATAGAGGAAGAATAATCAGAAAACATTTGCACATCCATAGATTCATGAATTTATTTTATTTATGTACAATGTGCCTTCTTACAAGAATGATTTAAAACTGTTTGCCAAGATGAAAACAACATAGCAAGATAAAGTGAACTCAGAATAAGTTAAAAAAAAAAAATAGAAGAAGAAGAAAAGGCAAAAGAAAAACAAAGCTAGAAGAAGGCAGTGGAGCCAGGAGTGAGGTTAGAATGCAATGTGCATGTCATGAACGCCTATCCACCCGCTAGTGGTGGCCACAAATGTCACCATAGGGTGTCCCATGGTCAACAAGAGAGGGAAGTAAGATCAGTTACAAAGTTCAGTATCCATGAGACAAAAACTAACCTAAATTGCTCAGGAAAACCACAACTATTTATGGTACCAAGTCTAGAGAAAAATGCTCTGAGTCTGGGATGCTGGATAATGTAATAAACTAGGTTCCCTGCAGCATTCTTACACTAAACACTGATGAATGTTTTGTGTGCAAACTTAGAAAAATTGAACAAATTTCAACTTTGTAGGGATGTTGAGAGGATACCCAAGCACCAAACTGGTGCTTGAACACAATAGTCTTGGAGCTTCCTTTTGACCTATTCTAGGTATGGTGACAGTTACGAAGCCGTGTAAGATGTAGCCCCTGCCCTCAGGAAGCTTGCACTCTCATAGGGCAGTCATTCTTGGATATGAGTGCCCAAGAGAACCAACTACCCAGGATGCATGCTGAACAGGTAGAGTTCCAAAGCCTGCATTTCTAACAAGCACCTTTATGATTCTGATGCTGATGCAGATGTTTCAGGTCTGAAATATCAGGATGGGGAATTGACCATGGGTCATCAATCCACAATGCAAGGCACCGTATACTAGGTGTCACACAAATGCTAACAACAAAGCATTACAGGAATCTAAAGCAGTGGTAGAATTCTCCCTTTTCATGCGAGGACCGGGGTTCAATTTCCAGCCAATGCACCACAGGGGCAGCCACCACCCATCTGTCAGTGGAGGCTTGTGTGTTGTCATGATGCTGCACAGGTTTCAGCAGAGCTTCCAGACTAAGACAGACTAGAAAGAAAAGCCTGGTGATGTAATTCTGAAAACCAGCCAGTAAAAACCCTATGGATCACAATAATCCAATCCACAATGATTCTGAGGATGGCTCAGGATTGAAGAGTGTTTTGTTCTGTTGTGCACGGGGTCACCGTGAGTTGGGGACTGGCTTGATAACAGGTAACAACAACAAAAGTGGTGGAGGAATCATCTCTGTCAGGCAAGTTAAGAAAAGGAGATGGTGGTAGTGTTTGAGCTGAGTTCTGAGACATGGGTAAGATTTTGAGAGCAGATCCAGGATAAGCGGGTAGTACTTTCATGCAGAGAAATAGACTAGGCAAAAAATCAGAGATGGAAAAGTGCAATGCTTGTTCAAGGAAGAGCAAATAGACCAGATTGGCTGGAGTATAATGTCTATGTGGAAGAAATAGTAGGAGATAAGGCCAGAAAGGTAGGTTAGGGACAAATTATGAAGGGTTTTGAATGCCAGACTGATGAGTGTGAGCTTTACTCAGTAGGCAATGGGGAGCCATTGCAGACTTCAGAGCCCTAGAATGATGTGATCAAAGTAGTACTTGAGGAAGATTAATTTGGTTGTGGGGTATAGAATGGAATAAAGGGTAGGAAGACCACACATGGTTCTGTACATAAAAGGCACCCTCTAAATGCGTGCTGAGCACAGTGTTTAAATCAAGCAAAGAGGAGGCAGTTGCAAAAGTCTAGGCACAAAGTGATAAAAGCCTCACGGGAGTTACAAAGAAAAATAAAGAGCAAGGGGAGAACAGTTGTGACATTAGTAAAAAGGAAATTGCAGACCATGGTGACCTGCTGGGCGGAGTGAAGGAAAGAAACGAGTCATTGTTTGCTCTGAAGTTTGATGCCTGAGCTACCGGGAAAGTTGTGAGTCCATTCTCTGTACCAAGACAGTCAGAGGAGGCCCTGGATGTGGTAAAAGATGATAAGTCTTTCAATTAGGAATGTGAATAGGAGCTTCCCAGAGGGATCAGGGCTATGACACCAGTTTGGAAGAAGTTCAGGCTGGGAGACAGAATCTTGAGCAGTGTCCCCACTTATGTGTTGGGATAATAGCAACGAGCCATCCTAGGAGACACAAGAATGGTCAGAGAAGTTAGGACAGGGTCTGGAATTAAAGGAAGATGGGCATAAAGAAGGAAGGATCTGTGAACAGTGCTTTATGCTGCAGGCAGGTTGGGGAATACCAGAGCTGAGAGTGTGATATAGGATTTAGTGATTAGGGCATTACTACTGGCCTTGAAGAGGATGGTTTAAATGATCAGTGGAAAGGTTGTTACAGTTCTATGTTCTGGGCCCTAAATTCTGACTCATAGGGGCCCTATATGACAGAGTAGAAAATACCCTATAGGGTTTCCAGGTCTGTAAATCTTTACGGAAGCAGACTGCCAAATCTTTCTCCTGTGGAACTGCTGGTGAGTTTGAACTGCTGACATCTCAGTTAGCAGCAGAGTGCTTAACCACTGCACCACCAGGACTCCGTATAGATTACAGCAGGGGTCCTCAACCTGTATGCAAGAATTATTCTTCTCCCCAGCTCTTCCTACTCCTTTCTTTGCCAGCTCTGGTTAGACCTGCCTGCTCCCTCCTTCTATTCCATATAACACAAGTAAAACCAAAACCAAACCAAACCCCTTGCTATCGAGTGGATTCCAACTCACAGCGACCCCATAGGACAGAGTAGAACTGCCCCACAGGATTTCCAAGGACTGGCTGGTGGATTCAAATTGCCAACCTTTTGGTTAGCAGCCTGAGCTCCTAACCACTGTGCCAAAAGTAAAGGCAATTGGCCTTTGGTAGTACCTCAGTGTTCATGAAATTCCACAGAAGCAGACACAGCTCAGAATCAGTTTCTTCTAGGCCTCCTGCCTGCTATTTTTTTCTGGTCTGATTCCCTTTATACCCGTGCTCCGAGTTCTATGCCAATTTAAATGACCTGTTTTATGTTTGAGAGTTGCTTCTTTAGCCAACTCTCCCTCTATAGTTGGCTCCCTCTATATTTCTCAATACTCTTTGGTTGCAAGTGACAGGAACTCAATTCAAATTATTATTATTATTTTTTAAAAAAGACATTTATCAGCACATGTCATTGGGAAATTCAGGTATTACTGGATTAAGGGACTCAAATGATGCCGTCAAGAGTCTCTCTCCCTATATCCCCACTCGTATGTCTCTGCCTGGCTTCATCATTTCCTTCTGCATTGAGGCCTTCTCCGGGCATCAGAGAAGGTTTACCTCTCTAGCCTCCTCAACCTCCCACACACTCAGACTGGAAAAAACCTCAGGGAAGAGCTCTGGTTATCCAGATATGGTCCCATGCCCACCCTTGGACCAGTCACCAAGGAAACTGGAACAACGATTGCTGGACCTCAATTGCAGGGCCACCCCAGCTACTAGGGGTAATTGGCATCCCATTCAAATTACATGATTGACATTGCAGAGAAGTAATTTCCCAGAGGAAGGAAGAATGTTGATAGGTAAGGGTCAGCTCAAAACAATAGAGTCCAATACACTCCATCTGCTTCTCTGCCCCCCTAGCAAGTCTGTGCCTATATCCCTCACTCACGTTCTCATCACTGTCCCAAATCGGTGGCCTAAGAGCTAAAGAGGAAGCTGAATACCAAGGCTTCCCTCTCCTCTTCTTCCTTCGTCTCCTTTCTAGGCTCACTTAGTGATAGCCATCACCTACCTGGGCAGGTGTCTCCAGATTTCCAGAGGCCCCAGGCTGGGGTGGCAGGGGAGGCTTAGATCAGGGCAGTGATGAGTTGGCTGAGGTGTGTGTGAGTGGAAGCAGAGCCAGCCTAGGCTGCTGAGCCAGGTGAGATGAAGGTGCACTAAGGCAGGAGCCTGAGGGCAGATTGCCCTCTTGCTGCCTGAATCCGGCAGGAGCACTTGGTGCCTTCTGAGGACCTGTGTTGACTTGCTCTGTGACCTTAGGCTAGACATTTAATTGCTCAGGGCTGCTTCCCCTCACTCTCCCATCTGGCAAGCAGGAATAATGACATGACTGAACCAGCAGAAGCTGCACTTTTCTAGGGGATGTGCTGATTTGGAGCTTGGTACTGTAGAAAATGGCCCCCAGTCCGCGCTGTGCCCCACAGAGGCTCCAGGGCCTGGGCCCCAACCTGCTTGGTAGAGAGCAGGTCTCTGAAGGTCTTTGACTTAAGATTTTCTGATTTCAACCTCCTGAACCATATTGTTCATGCAGTTAAGCTGGGAAATGGATGATCCTTTTCCCATTAAGGGTTGAGCGTAGGTGTGTGGTTTCCAAGGTGCTTAAAAATATTTGTTTTCAGAGGGGGTCTCTAGTGCCACAGAGGCCCTAGGTGACGTGCAGGAGTTTGGGGTGGGGGTTGGTGGGTTTTTATAACTCCTTATTCCCCCCTAGTTCCCTCCTGTCCGCGTCCAGGAGTAGAAACAATCACTCAAGGCTCTTGGGAAGTGTTTATTTTACACAACACAGAACAACCAGATTACATGTCAGGGAGGTGGAGAAGACAGGTGGGAATATAGTCAAGCCAAAGTTCCTCATCCGCAGGTGGAGCATTTACCTGCCAATCGAACAAAGACATGGATCAGTCTGCACACTCTGCCTTATCAAGCCCTACAGCCACGGTTCTCAAACCGGCGTGTGCTTTAACAACCACCCAAACCAAAAACTCAAACCCGTTGCTGTTGCGTCGATTCCAACTCCTGGTGACCCCATGTGTTACAGAGTAGAACTGCTCTATAGAGTTTTCTTTATGGAAGTAGATTGCCAGGCCTTTCTTCTGTGGTGTTTCTGGGTGGGTTTGAATCGCCAACCTTTTGGTTAGTACTTGAGCACAAACTGTTTGCACCACCCAGGGACCTAACAATCATCCAGAGTGGTATAAAACACATATTTCAGTAACCATCTCCAGAGAATATGAATCAGTAGATCTGGTGAGCTATTCCAAATCAAACCAAACCCGTTGCCGTCAACTGGATTCCGACTCGTAGAGACCCTGTAGGATGGAGTAGAACTGCCCCATAGAGTTTCCAAGGAGTGCCTGGTGTATTTGAACTTCTGACCTTTTGGTTAGCAGCCGTAGCTCTTAACCACTATGCTACCAGGGTCCCAGGGGTCTGTAATTTCGACAAGGAGCCCCGGCGGTGCCATGGTTAAGGCGCTCAGCTGCTAACCAAAAGGTCGGCAGTTCAAACTAACCAGTAGCTCCCTGGGAAAGAGATGTGGCAATCTGCTTCTGTACAGATTTATAGCCTTGGAAAAACTATGGGGCAGTTCTACTCTGCCCTATAGGGTCACTTTGAGTTGGAATTGATTGGACAATAGTGGGTGGGGTGGTTATTTTCAACAAGCTGCTCAGGTGATTCTGGTATTGGTGATAGTAGATTCTGTGGAGGGACTAGATTCTGTGTGAGGTAAGAGAGTGGGTAGGGCTTTGGGCCCTTCACCTACTTATAATCAGAGCAGCTTAACTTTAATCTGTTCTCTACACTGAGGTTCTATGGAAGAGTGTAAATAGAATAAACGGTTTCATGCTCTAAAAATAATTTGAAAACTGCTGAACAAAAGCCATCTAATCACCTCCGCAAATTTAGAGTCCAGACTCCTCAACTTCACATTCAAGGCCTTCCACGATCCAACCAAAACAAAACCAAATCCGTTGTCACTGAGTCAATTCCATGATCCAATTCCTCTCTGCGATTTTAGCCACAGGCAACTAGCATCTCCCAAATAAGCTTCTCACATCCTTGTCTCTTTGCTCATGTAGTTTCTCCCTTTGGGAATACAGTCCGTCTCTTTCTCTGCTCTTCTAAAATGTCCCTATCTCTCAAAAGCCTGATTAAGTCCTCCTCCTGCATGAAGCCTTCCAGGATGCTATCCCAGAAGGACTGGCCTCTGAGCTCCCAGGCAGGTAGGCTGTGGTGGAAGCAGAGCTGGAGCACATTCCTCCAACATGTTATCTTTTTATTAAATTTGCAAAGGTATTATCCTGTCATGTTAACCACTAACCACTTGCTGTAGAGTCAGTTCCAACTGATGGTGGCCCCATGTGTCAGAGCAGAACTGGCTGATTTTTTGGAAGCAGATCATCAGACCTTTCTTCCGAGGCACCTCTGGGTGGACACAAACTGCCAGCCTTCCAGTCAGCAGCTGAGCACTAAGCTGTTTGCCCTACCCAGAGATGCCCTTGACATGATAGTAGTTATGGATATGAGAGAGTACCTCAGTGGGAAGAGTGAAAACAAGACACAGGGAGACCTGAAGTCAAAGGGTGGTTGAGCACATCCTCCCTATCCTACACCCAGCCCCTAAGCTCTCTCTCCTCTTATATTATGACTTCATGAAGGCTCTGGGGAGTGGAATCAAATGCTTGTCCAGTCAAAACCATGTGAGAGGGTAGAACAGATGGAGCCCCCCTGGACTTCTGCAACACCCTACTTCACCCCAGGCAGAAGCACTGCATGTTGGCTTTTTCTCCCAGGATGGAGATTTGTTGGGCTGGGCACTTGGGTAGCAATATGAAAATGCAGGGGCCCCAGATCAGATGCCTGGAAAAGCTGCCCTTCTCCACGTTGTGGTTTCTCCTCTCTCGGGAGAGGAGGGGTGAGGTGGGAGCTGGGAGCTCAGAGTTCTCTCATCCCTCGAGCTGTCAGCCTGACCAGAACAGGCATTCATTTTCAGAATAAATAATCAACTCAAAAAATGTACCAAATTCATTTTCAAATTGGCTTGTCAGCTGCACGTTTGCCCAGGACAAGCCGGTTGAATAAAATGTATCTTGGGGGAGCAAGGTGAGCTGGCTGTCTCATTCCCTTAGGGACATCTTGTAAATAAGGGCCATTCTTGAGGCCGGAAGCAGAGAATTCCCCAGAACAGATTGAATTCTGGCTTTGTCTTAATGAACGTCAATATTTATTACCAAAGGCGTTGTGCTCCTTGGAGTGATAGAGCATTCCACCATTTCAGCTCTCGCCTGTTACCTTCCCAGGTATCAAATGCTATGTAATTGCTACTCATAAAGGCAGCAGACAATATTGCCAAGGAAACTCACTCCTGGCTGTAAATCTTCATAATCAAAACCAGCCGAGCTTTGCTTTTGGTTTGGGCTGAGTGTCCCTGAGGGCAGGGCCCACCCAGATTTTTCTGCTTTGGCAGGAAGCCCGCAAACACACTCAGGCGAGGCAGGGTGCCTTTGGGGGCTGGAGATGGGAGCATCAGCCAGCAGTGGCTGGAAAGGCTGAGAAGTGACAGAAGTTGTAGCCTCTCTCCTCATGCTGAAGCTGGGAGTCAATCACTCATCATGAGTTTGGAAGGGCCCTGTGAGGCTGTCCCATCCAACCCTCTCACTCTGCAGATAGGAAGGTGAGGCTCAAAAAGAGCAGTTTGTTGTCAAGGTCAATGGCTCCCGGGCCAGTGCCCTTCCCATTTGACCACACGGTCTCCTGGGAATTGAACAGGAAGCTCAAAGGGACTTCCTAAGCTAGTTGCTGGTTGAAAGGGTCCATGGCTCCCAGTGGAAGATTTTCCTCGACTCCTGGTAGGTCTGGGACCCTGTGATTGCCAAGAGGCCTGTCTTCCTGGGCCTCATCCAGACAGATTTGTTCTCCCAGCTGGTGTAAGCCGACGGCCTGCCTTGACCTGTCCTAGGGAACTTCTAGAAACCAACTCTCAGCTCTGCCCCTCGGCCAAAACATTCTTGGAAGCACAATCCCAGCTGGAAAATTTGTATAAAGAAATAGAGATTAGCTCCAGCTTTTCCTCGGAGTGAAAAATCCACTTCTTTCTAGTAGGCCCTGAGCTCTGGGGTGCACTTCGATTCCTCCAAAAAGGGGCTTGGAGGGACAAAGAAAAGCCGGACATGCCTGAACTCAGGACACCAGGCCAGGGCTGCCTTTGGCTTCCGGTCCTGCTTCCTTTCTTCCTGCCAACTTGCTGAGGACAGAGACAGCCCTGGGGCAGAGACACAAAATGGGTTTTAGAGAATGATATCATGCGATTCCTAGACACCAGATCGCGCAGCAGAAAAGGCCTGGCTGTTGTTACAGGAGTTATGTTGGAGAGAATTATAACTTTAGACAATGGACATCTCATCTTGCACAGACGCGTCCTTTATAGAATCTGCCAGCAAGATTACAGTGGCATCACAGTGTAATGGGAAGAGGAGTCAATAATTCTGGGGTTATTGATTGCAACCAGACCCATTCTTCTTTTTTAATTTATATTTCATCCACTTTTTTCAACCTTTTTTTTTTTTTAAACCTCTCCCCACAAACGCACCTGCTGGATCAAATGCAGTTGATTACATTTTATAAAATGATAGGAGTAATTTGCTGCCCTTTGGAGAGGAGAGTTGGGGACAAGGCAGTATGTGGCTAGAGGGAGAATGGAAATGTGTGCAGATAAGGAGGATGGGGGAGAAGTGGAAAGAAGGCAGGAAGGTATGGAGCAAGGGAGGAAGCAGAGCTGAGCAGGCAAGCTGAGGACCTCTCTGGTTGACCCTAAAGCAAAGCCTGCTCTCCCTAAGGCTGAGGTCTGATAAAGACTCTATCAGAGATTTAGCTTTCCCGAAGCTTTGTAGTCCCGCCAGCATCCTACTGCATCCCAGAGGATATAGTCTCATCTCTCAGATCCTATTTCCTCCAGGAGGCCTTTCCCGATAAGGCAAACGGAGGTATTGGGTAGGTTAGGGCAGATGGAATATGTACACACATAAACATACATGTACATATACTCACGTGTGTACCCACATAACATATCTTCATTACAGAATGTTTATATATTGGATGCAGCAGATAACTTGACTTTGCTTTTTTTTTTTTTTAACAACAGATTTTCCAGGCACCAGAAAAATTCTAGTACCAGTTGCCGTGGAGTTGACTCTGATTCATGGCGACCCCGTGAGTGTCAGAATAGAACTGTGCTCCATAGGGTTTCCAAAGGCTGATTTTTCTCTTTCTCTTATTCCATTTTCTTCCATAGGGATTGATCACCTACATTTGCCACAGATACTATCAGCCCCCTCTTACCTCCCCAAACTTGCCAAATGGCAGAAAGTTCTTCTCCCGTAATCCTATTTGGTTCTAGGTGGATCTGGGAGACGCAGGGGCTTGAAGACAGTACAGGAGGCAGAAACAGAGCTAGAATTCGTTTTCTCGTTACCCATGGACTCATTTTGTGTAGGCCTGGACCACTTTCTTTTCAGCTGGGGCTGGCGCTGATATCCAGTAGGGTGAGGTTTTGAGGCCCCGTGAACAGAGAAAAAAGATCTTCACTTCATTACACTTTTCTGGGTGGGCAAAAACACTTCCAACTTAATTCTGGATTGTGTTTCCACATCTAGAATGTGAGGGAGATTTGGGAAGTGATCAGAAAGAGAAACGGGAATATTTATTCTTTTCTTACTCTAAGGCTTAAGGAAATACTAGACCAAAGGGACCTACAAAGATGGCTATGATCCACTGGCTGAACTTGACCTATATTAGTCCCCATATGCTGCCAGCACTGCCAACTGCTCTGGCCAGGGACCTGCACCATTAGTCAGAGACTTGCTCTGTCTTCTTTCTTTGTCTCTGTCCTGTCTGAGATGGTAACATTGCTTTGACCAAAGGACACTGGCCTCGGAGTCAGGAGACCTGAGTTTGAAACTAAGCTCTTCTACTTGGTAGCTATGCGACGTTGCATAAGTCAGTTAACTTCTCCAAAATCTCACTTATTTTATCTGTGAAACAGGAATAATGATAGCTGTTCTCCCTACCTTACCGAGTTATTCTGAGGATCAACACTGAGAGTTTGAGTAATAGCATCGTCTAAATTGAAATGTGCCACATACGTGTAAGAGACTTTTGTTGTATTTATTCACATTATTTTAGAGTTGAACTTTGTGGAAACTGAAGTTCTTTAAGAAAAGTCGGGGACCTCTCTTTTAGACCCCACTGGTGTCTGGGTCACCAGGCCTACTCCTGGCCCTGGAATGAGAATCCTGGTTGAGTTTTCCCTGAAATATAAGAGGTTCTTTTCCTCCAGTCCACTGAGTCTGCCTTTTCGGGTCACCTGGGCCTACGCTAATGAGCTGTTAATAACACGACCATTACCTATGCAAATGAAGGGAGCAGGGCTGGGACAGGAGGTGCCCGCAGTGACAGACGGCTCCTTTTGAGTGCTAAGGAATAAATCATGTTGCTGTGGTTATTGACCATCTTAACGGAGGTGCTCCACGTACTGACCCCCAGGGGCCCTTGGCTTCCTGGCTTATTTATATCACCAACACATTTCCCAAGAGACTTTGCGGATGTGAGGGGTTAATTCGCCTCAGGAGCCCTGGTGGTGCAGTGGTTAAGAGCTCATGCTGCTAACCAAAAGGTCGGCAGTTTGAATCTACCAGCTCCTCCTTGGAAACTCTTTGGGGCAGTTCTACTCTGTCCTATAGGGTCACTATGAGTCGGAATTGACTCGGCGGCAATGGGTGTGGTAGTGTCAGGGGCTACAAAGAGTCTACTTATCTATTTGGCTGCTGACTCCTGTGTGTTCTTGAGCCAGTTACTTAGCTTCTCTGTGTCTCAGTTTCTCTTCTGCACACCTGTAAGTAATGACTCTTGTGAGTTCACCGCTTCTTTGGCCAGGACGTCGTCTGTGGGAATGGAGCGGCAGATGCAGATTTCTAGTGTGGACTGTCCTATTTGTTCATCCCTCATGGGATAAGGTGATATGTTGAAATTTGCAGTCCCAGGAAAGGCCGGAGAGAGTTGGAATGACAACAAAGAAGCAGACGCTGAAGGGCAGATAGGCTGGTGGGTGCCAGAGCATGCCCATGTCCACAGATGTCCCAGGCTCCCCAGTTTGTAAGACTAAAACTAGTTGCCGTTGTGCTTCATTGGGTTTTCAGTGGCTGATTTTTCTGAAGTAGATTGCCAGGCCTTTCTTCTGAGGCATCTCTGGGTGGACTCAAACCTCCACCCTTTCGGTTAGCAGCCAAACCCATTAACCCCTGGGTGGTGCAAATTGTAAGAAGAGGTGAAGGGAGTTTCCAGTTGAGACCAGGTATAGGGGGGAAGAGCTTCTTACATCAATAAACAGTCGAGTTGCCTGCTGTATAATCTCTACCCTTTCCAAAATCAGAGTACAGGTTGAGATGGCCTCTGAAGAGCCCTTCCAGCCCCCAAGGCAAGTGACATGTTGTACCCCTCGCTCTGCCCACTCTCCCTTATACTAACTTATTTGTCTCAAGCCCCGGCAGCCTGCGGCTATCAAGAACAGTTTTCAGTTCCCTTCTATTCCCAAATTGTCAGGGCCTGGGGGAGACCCCTCTTAGGGTGGCTGCCCAGCTGAGTCTGTTTCTCACGCCTCTGGAATCAGTCCTCAGAACACAGAGTGGGGTTTGAGTGATCTAATTAGTCAGAACTCTCCCCTCTGAGTTCTGAAGCAATTGGCAAATAGGCCTAGGACTCAGAAAGGGACCAGCGTATCAGTTTTGTGGGTGGTAAAGCTGTACAGGAAAATAAGATTTAGGTTTGGAGGCCATGTAGGCTTTCTTTTCTTCCTTACTGAGTTGAAATATCCTACTCGGTCATACACAGAGAAGTTGCACCACTACTGTCTGCCCTGAGGAGCTTACCGCGTGGAGGAGACAATAATGCCTGTGGTCTGTGGTGGACAGATGAGAAAGAGTGAGAAAGAGTGGGAGAGAATGAGAGCGAACAGGTCAGGATAGAAACTGAAGCCTACTGACTATACTTCTCATTGGTTGTAAGTCCTTGTGGCGGGTATGCACTGGCATGGCCCCCATGATTCCTGTTCCCTAGTGTTCACAGCCTGTATGACCCCCTCCACTCGAGTATGGGTGGAACCTGTGACTTGCTTCGGTCAATACAATATGGCAAAACTGAAGGGATTTTGCAGATGTAATTAAGATTATGAATCAGTTGACTTTGATCTTATGAAAATGAGATTACCCTGGGTGGGCCTGACTTAATCAGGTTAAAAAACAACAACAGCTCTTAAAAGAGGGATTGGACCCTCCCTGAGAGAGATTCTGCTTGCTGGCTTGATGGAATAAGTCACTGTGTTGAGGAAGGCCACAGGCAAGGAACGGTAGGTGGCCTCTAGGAAATATGGGTGGCCTCCAGTCGACAGCCAGCAAAAAGTCAGGGTCCTCAGTCATGTAGCCACAAGGAAATGAATTCTGCCAACAACCTGAAGGAGCTTGGAAGTGGATTCTTCCCCAGATGAGTCCCCAGGTGAGAACACAGCCTGGTTAACACCTTGATTACAGCCTTGTGAGACCCTGAGCAGAAGAGTCAGTTAAACCGTGCCCAGACTCCTAACGCATGGACTTGTGAACTAAGAAATGCATGTTGTTTTAAGATGCTAAATTTGTCGCAATTTGTTATGCAACAATAGAAAACAAATACTATCCTCTTGAAGCTAAGTAAGAGGGGGCAGGAGGAGATGGTAGAGAAGACAGAGGTAATGTGAAGGAAGCAGTTCATATTTCATGGACTGTAAGAATGTGGGGAGAGGGAGAAGATGCCTTCCCTTTCACTGCAAACAGGAGTAGGTTCCTATTGGCCTAGTCAGAACTGCCTCAAGCCACTCTGATGATTTCTTCTTTGAATTGGATTTTTGAAAGGGAGAGAAACAGAGATTGGAAATCAGAGCCAAGTCATATTAGTGCCTGTTCCTTATATAGAGGTTCAATCAGCTCTCATGGTTGAGAATCCTTTTCTTCCTTGGTTTTGATGTTGCAATTCTTCCTTGTGTTCCATGGGATGTCCAGCTATCCTTCCACTAAATTCTTCGTCCTTGCTTTTTTTTTTTTTTTAAAAAAACTATTTCTTAATCTAACCAGAGTTGATTGTTCTTGCTTGCAACAAAAAACAAACAAACAAAAAAATTTAATATCTGGTATATTTTCCCACTAGCCTAATTTCCCCAAATTAGCCTCCATCAAAGCATCCACCCCAACTATTTCTCTTCTGAAAAAAATGCTCAGGCTCTTCTCTGGCCTCCTTGGTCCTCTAATCTTTCTGCTCTGTTGTTATCCCTGTCACTGACGATTCCACTGAGATCATTGCCTGTCTAGTCCTCACTTTTTGACTGGACACGGTCTCTGATAACCCCAAAGCTGGCTGCAGGAGAGCTACACCCAGGGTTAAACACAGGGTTTAGCCCTTCCTAATTCACCTGAGCTCAACTAGGACCAGGCAGTGACTTTTAACAAGACTTTACTAAAGCCTTAAATATAACTGAAGTTCATTACCTCTAGCATTGACTCTCCTTAGAATCTATTGGCATGAACCCAACTTCTGAGTCCGTTATTGGGCTGGATCCCTGCCTAGCTGTTGATCTGCTTTCGTGTGGCAGGGGCATGTCTCCCTCATCTCTTCTGATTCCAGACCAACTGATTCTGATTCTCTAAATGGGAAGGTAAGGATTTTCTTTTCTAGCTTCTATCTATCTATTTATCTATCTTTTGTTTTTTGGTCCCAAGATTAACCTTGCTCCAGGATGACTGATGAGGAGAATATCCATTACATTCTGGGGAAACCTCAATTCACCCTCAAGGTTGTATCTGTCTGCATAATCTCAAAAGTCAATTATAATGATTACACAATGCATTAACCAAAGTCCACCTTATTCTATATTAGATAATGTCATATGTTGACATAAACAGTCTAATCTAGGTTGTGTTGTGTCAGATCTAGTCCAATTCTATCATTTATCTCAAAATAAAATGTATACTTCCGTTATTCCAGTCTCCACATTTGATCTTTGATGAGCAAATTATTGGATAAGAAAACAAGCGCATGGATATGACTCTCAAAAACAAGAAGTTTCAGGCACACCTCTTCTGAAATTTAGATTCAGAAAAAGAAGATTTTTCCAACCAAATATGTAGAGAAATTATTAGGATAAAGTATTCTAAAGGTATAATATTAAATAGGACCCTCAAAGGCTTAATTTGAAGTATCAACATTTGGGTTACTTTATAGCTTGAAGGTAGGTCTTCCTTGAGAACTTAAGTGTGTCTTTACCTTAGGTTTACATTGACAAAATATTTCTTATGATAATTTTTCCAAAGAAGCAGTTTTACCCAAAAGTTAAATTCTAATCTCCAGTGGAGTCCCTATGACTTGTGGTTGACTATTTGGTAGAATGAAGGTGTTATGGATTGAATTATGTCCCTTCCCAAATATGTGTTGTAAATCCTAACCTCTATGCCTGTGGTTATAATCCCATTTGCGTATGGGCTGTCTTTGTTCTGTTAATGAGGCAGGATTAGAGTAAGGTATATCTTGAGTCAATTTCATTTGAAATATAACAGAGATTAAACAAGAGAGCAGAGATGGGGGAAGACACATGCCAAGCCACATGAAGATTGCCCAGGAGCAAAGAGACAAAGACCTTCCTCCAGAGCAGTCAGAGCGAGAAATCTTTCCCCTAGAGCTGGCACCCTGAATTTGGACTTCTAGCCTCCTAAACTGTGAGAAAATAAACTTCTGTTTGTTAAACCCACCCATTTGTGGTATTTTTGTTACAGCAGCACTGGACGACTAAGACAGAAGAGAAGCTTCTACAGATGTTAGAAGAATGAATTCCAGTTTGTGCTGTGCCACACACTAGTCATGTAGGCTTGACTAAACATTTGATTTTTTTTTTAATTGTTGTGCTTTAAGTGAAAGTTTACAATTCAAGTTAGTCTCTAATACTAAAATTTATACTTACATTGTTATGTGACCCTAGTTGCTCTCCCTGTACTGTGACAGCACACTCCTGCTTTCCACCCCGGATTTCCCGTGTCCATTCAACCAGCTCCTGACCCTCTCTGTCTTCTCATCTCGCCTCTGGCAGGAGCTGCCCGTTTAGTCTCATGTATCTGCTTAAGCTAAGAAGCACACTCTTCACAATTATCAT
This sequence comes from Trichechus manatus latirostris, assembly GCF_000243295.1. NCBI lineage: Eukaryota > Metazoa > Chordata > Mammalia > Sirenia > Trichechidae > Trichechus > Trichechus manatus. The sequence continues at coordinate 6,209,753 of NW_004444079.1, read as the reverse complement.
TTTATGTCCCATAGTCCAGTCTAATCTTTGTCTGAAGAGTTGGCCTTGGGAATGGTTTTAGTTTTGGGCTAACAGAGAGTCTGGGGGCCATGTCTTCCAGAGTCCCTCCAATCTCAAACAAACCATTAACTCTGGTCTTTTTACTAGGATTTGAGTTCTGCACCCCACTTTTTTCCTGTTCTGTCAGGGACTCTCTGTTGTGTTCCCTGTCAGGGCGGTCATTGATGGTAGCCAGGCATCATGTAGTTTTTCTGGTCTCAAGTTGATGAAGTCTCTGGTTTATGTGGCCCTTTCTGTCTCTTGGGATAATACTTTCCTTGTGTCTATGGTGTTCTTCATTCTCCTTTATTCCAGGTGGGTTGGGACCAATTGATGCATCTTAGATGGCCACTCGCTTGCTTTTAAGACCCCAGACGCCACTCGACAAAGTGGGATGCAGAACATTTTCTTAATAAACTTTGTTATGCCCATTGACCTAGATGTTCCCTGAAAGCACGGTCCCCAGACCCCTGCCCCTACTACTCTGTCCCTTGAAGTGTTTGGTTGTATTCTGGAAACTTCTTAGCTTTGGTTTAGTCCAGTTGTGCTGACTTCCTCTGTAGTGTGTGCTGTCCTTCCCTTCACCTAAGATAATTCTTGCCTACTATCTAGTTAGTGAATACCCCTCTCCCTCCCTCCCGACTCTCGTAACCATAAAAGAAATGTTTTCTTCTGTGTTTAAACCTTTTCTTGAGTTCTTATAATAGTGGTCTTATGCAATATTGGTCCTTCTGTGACTGGCTAAATTCACTCAGCATAATGCCCTCCAAATTCCTCCATGTTATGTTTCACAGATTCACCATTGTTCTTTATCGTTGCGCAGTATTCCATTGTGTAAATATACCATAATTTTTTTATCCATTTGTCTGTTGATGGGCGCCTAGGTTGTTTCCATCTTTTTGCTATCATGAACAGTGCTGCAATGAACATGAGTGTGCATATATCTATTTGTGTGACATCTCTTATTTCTCTAGGTATACGACAAGGAGAGGGATTGCTGGATCATATGGTACTTTTATTTTTAGCCTTTTAAGGAAGCACCAAATCGATTTCCAAAGTGGTCGTACCATTTTACATTCCCACCAACAGTGTATAAGTGTTCCAGTCTCTCCACAACCTCTCCAACATTTATTATTTGGTGTTTTTTGGGTTAATGCTAGCCGTGTTGGGGTGAGATGGTATCTCTTTGTAGTTTTGATTTGCACTTCTCTAATGGCTGATGATCGTGAACATTTCCTCATGTGTCTGTTAACTGCTGGTGAAGTGCCTGTTCATATCCTTTGCCTATTTTATAATTAGGTTATTTGTCTTTTTGTTGTTGAGGTTTTACAGTATCTGGTAGGTTTTAGAGATTAGACGCTGATCAGATTTGTTGTAGACAAAATTTTTTTTCCAGTCTGTAGGTTGTCTTTTTACTCTTTTGGTGAAGTGTTTTGATGAGCATAAGTGTTTGATTTTTAGGAGCTCCCAGTTATCTAGTTTCTCTTCTGGTGTTTGAGCATTGTTACTTATGGTTTGTAATCTGTTTATGCCATGTATTAGGGCTCATAGCATTGTCCCTATTTTTTCTTCCACTATCTTTATTGTTTTTGATTTTATATTTAGGTCTTTGATCCATTTTGAGTTATTTTTGTGCATTGTGTGAGGTATGGATCTTGTTTCAGTTTTTTGAGGATGTATATCCAGTTATGCAAGCATCAACTGTTAAAGAGACTGTCTTTCCCCCAATTAACGGACTTTGGTCCTTTGTCAAATATCAGCCGCTCATAGGTGGGTGAATTTATGTCTGGATTCTTAGTTCTGTTCCATTGGTCTACGTATCTGTTGTTGTACCAGTACCAGGCTGTTTTGACTACTGTGGCAGTATAATAAGTTCTAAAATCAGGTAGTGTGAGGCCTCCCACTTTGTTCTTCTTCTTCAGTAATGCTTTACTTATCCGAGGCCTCTTTCCTTTCCATATGAAGGTGGTGATTTGTTTCTCCATCTCATTAAAAAATTAAACATTTAGCCTTTATGGAGACTATTTTATCTGTAAAAAGAGAAATGGGAGTAGATGAATGATATGGTATCTTCTAGCACCGAGGCAAGGAGCCTTGGTGGCTCAGTGGTTAAGCGGTTAAGTGGTTAAACTGAAAGGTTGGCATTTTGAACCATCTGTTGGAGAAAGATGTGACAGCCTGCTTCTGTAAAGATTACAGCTTGGCAGCCCTATGGGGCCGTTCTACTTTGTCCTATCAGGTCACTAGAAGTCAGAATTAACTCAAAGAGGCACCATCATAACAACAGCCCTAAGCTTTTATGCTTACTTGGGAGTCAGTGGACAAGATGTGACTGGGAGTGACATCAGGTGAAAGAAAACCTAGCTGCATTATTCCAAGCTGTAATGCAGTAGGAATCCAATGCCTCTTATGCCAGTTGTTCTACTGATCCCTACAGGTGATAGATCTGGATGGGACTGACATGGATTACTCATTGTAATGTTTACATACAGTGGGACCTGCCCTTATGGGTGGAGGGGCTGTCCTTTCTCCTGTTCAGTCCAATGCCTCTGAATCATCACTCTTCAGGCAGGGCTTGTCTGATGTGAAAAGAATGGCCGTTGTGGAAGAGTTGGTCTCGTAAACATTAGCATCTTTGTGCAAATATGTACCCGAGTAAGCCTCCCTCCACCCACTTCCAGTCCACCCCATTCTGCAGTTTGAGTTGTTTCTTTGCCAAATGCTCCTTGTTACATCTGGGTTGGCTCTGCTCTTAGGATTGTTGGATCTTCCTGTTTCCCTCTCGTCCCTAGGCCCTCATATCTGGCTGTGTCCCTTTATCTCCTTTCTCTACTATCCTGAACTCTCTGAACATCTTTGCCTGACTCATGGGGCCATTCCAATCTGACCCAACTCTTCTACCTGCTGACCTTTCTCTCCTAGCCAGTACTTCCCACTTTCCCCAAGAGTGCTCTTCAGGCAGCAACTCCCAACCTGGGGGCAGGACCAACTGTGACAGAGCTAGAGACTGGGGGAGGGGGCAAGATTAGCTACTGTCCCTTTGGAGCCTACTTCCCAGGGGGAAAGAAGTTTGAATCCCACTCCTCCTGCCAAGAGTAGGCTCCCCTGATGCCATGCGTCATGTTGGCACAGGCTGGCCTGCAATGGCACACACTCCCTACCCGCCTGTCCAGCTGTGTTTGCATGTACACACAATCTGGTGCCAGACAGGCAAGTCTGGAGCCACTTAGGGGGATGCTTAGATCCCTCAGTGTGTTTGCCTTAGAGTCTTTCAGGGACATCGATATCAAACAGTGAGTTTTTCACTCATGCCTTGGCATTTACCCAGGTCACTAAAAAAAAAAAAAAAAAAAAGAGAAATCATATAGTAACTAAAAGAGATAAGATGGTGAGTATTTAAGGACTCATACTTTCTAGTCTCCAATTGTTCGATTTCAAATGATTTTTTACATGTTTAAAGGATCGTTAAAAAGAAAGGACAAAGAAAACTATGTGACAAAGACCTGTACATGGACAGCAAAGCCTGAAATATAATTACTATATGGCCCTTTACAGAAAAGATTTGCTGACATTTGCAGTATGCCTTGAGAATTTTGGACTTTATCTTGTAACCAATGAGTAACTGCTACAGAGATTCAAGCAGAGAAAGGATATGATCAGATTCAGACTTTAGACAAGAAAATCTGGTGAAGATTAGATGGGAGTGGGATGAGGAGAAGCAAGTAAATGGAGGAAGAAGCCAACTGAGAGGCCATTACAGTGGTCCAAAGATGGCCTGGTCTAAAGCCTTGGAGAACACCCAGGAGAGAAGAGATGTCACAGCTTAGGTGGTGCACGTACAGGATACATGACTACTTAAGACATTGAAGGCCTACCGTGTGTCTGCTTCTTTACTACCCTATTCCTCTTTTCACATATCCTCTCTTAATTTATGGTACCTTCATCCACCCAAGCTATTTACTAGAAATCTCAACTCCATTCCAGAAACTTCTCCTTTCCTCATCCCTCCGATAGTTAATCATTCTCGAAATCTGATTTCTTGTCTTCATATTATTTTTATGGGTTTGTAGTAATACTTCTCATTTTACAGATAAGGAATGAAGCTTAGAGACACAGAAATCTTGCTGAAATCACAGATAGTAGGCAGGAGAGCAATGTATTAACCTAGGTTTGTCTTACTACAAAGTCTGTGGCCAGTCATTGGTTCAACAAGCATTCAGAGCGCCCCTATGCTAGCTGCTAAGAAGTAAGCCATAGACTTTACCCAAGGACCTCGTAGACCAGTGAGGGGAATAAATAACATTAAAAAAAAATCAGAATACAGTGGAGGAATGTGCATGGTTCTGTCAGAACACAGAGAAGAAGTTGGCTAAGTGCTAGAGGGGAGTCAGGAAAAATCTCACAGAGGAAGTGACTTCTGCTCTGAGTCTTGAAAGTAGAGGATCAGTGAAAAAGAGGAAGATCCTCAGTGAGATGGATTAACACAGTGGCTGTAACAATGGGCTCAAGCATAACAAGGACTGTGAGGATGCTGCAGGACTGGGCAATGTTTTGTTGTGTTGTACATAGGGTTGCTGTGAGTTAGAACCAACTCGATAGCACCTAAAAACACTTGAAGGATGGGTGGGGGATGACCAGGTAGACTAGAAGGGAAAGGGAATTCTGGTAGAAGAATAACCATGAATAAACATGAACAAAGCCATGGAAGTCAGAAAGAGTATGCCCTGTGAGGAAAACTGCAAACTCTTCTGCCTGACAATGTGGTGTAGGGTGTTGAGAGATTACGGGAAATAATTTACCAGGTAAAGTGTCTTAGCTTTATCCTAATGCAAGAGGGAGCTACTGACATTTGAGAAGGAAAGAGATACAATCACGACTGTGCCTTAAAAAACAAACTAGCAGGAGTGTGGAGAAGTATGTGTGTGCGCGCGCGTGTTGTTTGTGAGGAAGCACTAAAGCCATGGAGACCAGTTAAGGGCTTTTCCAATAGATTAGAGAAGACGTGATAAAGGCCTTGGCCAAGGCAATAGCAGAGGGGATGGAGAGGAGGGGGTGGATTTGGCAAATAATTGTGTTAGACGATAGAGCAGACTCAAAGACTGATGAACTGTTGGGGGAGGTGAGGGAAGGGGAGGTGTTTGGGACAATGATGAGGTTTCTAGTTAAATAACTTGGGTGACTGATGGTACCATTAGCTCAGAGAAGGAATGTGAGAGGAGAATAATGAGGTCAGTTCTGGGCATATTGATGGAGAAGAGCATGTTGTTGCTGGGGGGCTGCAGTGTTTTGAACATAATGAAGGGGAGGAAGGCTATAGTAAGGGCAGTGGTCAGAGGAGAAAGGGGACATCCCAGGACATGTCAGGGCCTCCTGCTAATGCTCCTGGCCAGTGAGTGAAGGTTCGGCTTGGAGAGGCCCCAGCTCCATCTGCAAATCTAGTTCACATTCCCAGTTCTCTTGTCATGCAGACGCCCCTCTCTGCTTATCATGAGTCAGGCGCTGACAGCCTCAGTGGTGCTACGATTTATCAGTGAGTGAAAAAAGATAATTGACCATCATCTCACCTCACCTCGCCTCGCCTCAGCTGAAAGGGAAATTTAGCTGCTTCATTCCACCGTAATTTCATATAATTCTCCCTCTTTTTCCTCCCTCTTTTTTACTTGGAAGTTTACAAAAGTGATTGATGATTTGCTATCAAATATAAAAAAAGAAGCTAAAATATCATTGGACAGTTTAACAGCCTTTAAAATATAATGGTCTCTCTGGCTGGACATCCACAGTAGCCGTGGAAGCCCAGAAGGTCAAGCTTTAATGAACTGGTGAGAATCAGAGAAGGAAAGTGAAAGTGATCAATGGTGAGCGCTGGCTCCACAGACCACTGACCTTGCGGGAAGAAGAGACATTGTTAGGTATGAAATTCCTCCGGGAATGCTCATGGGGCCGTCAGAAGCCACTGGTGAGGATGAGGGTTGGCCTGTGACAGGGAGTTGCAGGTCCTGGGTCACAGCAAGAAGATGAGGCAGTTTGCTCTTAGTGCAGTCCTGATGGTAGCCCAGGCTAGCTTTGAGGTCCTGGCCTCCTTAACAGGACTCCTTCCAACCTTCCACCTCAGGGCAGGCCTGCTTTTTACCCCCTTCAAAGAACTCAAGTGCTTCCCTGCCATCAATTTGGGTCCCTGGGGCCCTCTGACTCACTTTCTTGCATCCCTTTTACTTTATTTTGGGAAGTGGAGACTGGTTTGTAGCCTTTTTGGTATATAGTACTCTGATTAGATAGATAGACAGACAGATAGATAAATAGTGGTTAAGAGCTCGGCTGCTAACCAAAAGGTTGGCAGTTAGAATCTACCAGCTGCTCCTTGGAAACCCTATGGGGCAGTTCTGTTATGTCCTATAGGGTCACTATGTGTTGGAATCTACTCAATGTCAATGGGTTTGGGTTTTTATTGGTTATAGGTTAAGTATCAGTATAGGTGGAGTCCCTGAGTAATGCAAATGGTTAAAGTGCTCCACCTAACTGAAAGTTTGGAGATTTGAGGCCACTCAGAGGTGCCTCAAAAGAAAGTCTTGATGATCTGCTTCCAAAAAATCAACAACTGAAAATCCTATGGAGCACAATTCTCCTCTGACATGCTTGGGATCACCATGAGTTGGAATTGATTTGGTTTATAGGTTAGGTTATTTTTGTGTGTTGTCAATTTCAACTTATAGTGGCCCCAAGTGACAGAGTAGAACTGCCCCAAAGAGTTTTCTAGGCTGTAATCTTTATAGGAGTAGATCACCAGGTTGTTCTCCTGAGGAGCTGCTAGGTGGATTTGAACTGCCAACTTTTTGGTTAGCAGTTAAGTGCTTAACAGTTTGCATCACCAGGGCTCCTTAAGGGTTCAATAAATGTACAGGTGTAGGTAGAGATACATAGATACAGATACAGGTATAGATGTAGATGTAGATATAGATGTTAATGTAGATATAGATTTAGATTTAGATATATAGATACATAATCCTCTGTATTATAATAGACAGAGGAGGTATAGGAAATTATCTTCTCTAAGTCACCTACTATGTGCTATGCAGCCTTCCAGGCACTAATCTATATACCATCTCATTTGACTCTTTCTCCAACCCTGAGGTTGTTATAATGCTCACTTATAAATAAAGTAAGGATCAGAAGGTGTGGTAGGTAACTGCTAAGATGGCTCTCAATCATCCTCTGCCTCCTGGTATCCATGTCCTTGTAAATTCCCCTCCCCTAGAGTGTGGGCTGGACCTACTGGCTTGCTTCTACTGAACAGAAAAGTGATGGGATGTCACTTCTGAAATTAGGTTACAAAAAGACTGTGACTTCCCTCTGGCTCATTGTGACGGAAGCCTGCTGCCATGTGGTGAGCTGTCCCATATAAAAAGGCCCATGTGGTACAGAGCAGAGGGAGGACTCTAGCCAATAGCCATCAAGGAACCCAGGCCCTCAGTCCAATAGTGTGGGGGTAACTGAATCCCAGCCTCAATCACCTGAGTGCATTGGGAAGCAGATCCTCCTCCAGTTGAGCCTTGAGATGACCACAATACCGATACTGATCGCGGCCCTGTGAGACCCCAAGCAGAGGCCCCAGCTAAGCAGCAGCAAGACTCCTGAGTCACTGAAACTGTGAGATAATAAATGTGTGCTGTGTTAAGCCTCTAAGTTTTTGAATATTTTGTTATTCACAATAGATAAATAATACAGAAGGGTTAAATGTTGTTGTTGTCATTAGGTGCCGTCGAGTCAATTCCAACTCATAGTGACTCTATGTACAACAGAACAAAACACTGCCCAGTCCTGCACTATCCTCATGATCATTGTTATGCTTGAGCCCATTGTTGCAGCCACTGTGTCAATCCATCTCGTTGAGGGTCTTCCTCTCACTTGCTGACCCTCTCCTTTATCAAGCATAATGTCCTTCTCCAGGGACCGGTCCCTCCTGATAACATGTCCAAAGTATGGGAGATGGAGTCTCACCATCCTTGCTTCTAAGGAGCATTCTGGCTGTAAAACTTCTTCCAAGACAGATTTGTTCATTCTTCTGTCAGTTCATAGTATAGTCAATATTCTTCTCCAACACCACAATTTAAAGGTGTCAATTCTTGTTTGGTCTTCCTTATTCATTGCCCAGCTTTCACATGCATATGAGCTGACTGAAATATCATGGTTTGGGTCAGGCGCACCTTAGTGACATCTTTGCCTTTGAACACTTTAAAGAGGTCTTTTGCAGCAGATTTGCCCAATGCGATGTGTCGTTTGATTTCTTGACTGCTGCTTCCATGGGCATTGATTG
>NW_004444079.1:6188027-6201303 GCF_000243295.1 Trichechus manatus latirostris | reverse complement strand
AGGATTTTTGTTTTCTTTATGTTGAGGTGTAATCCATACTGAAGGCTGCGGTCTTTGATCTTCATCAGTAAGTGCTCAAGTCCTCTTCCCTTTCAGCAAGCCAGGTTGTGTCATCTGCATATGGCAGGTTGTGCCACCTCAGCAGATGACGGTCCTCAAAGCTTGACTCCATCCACATCGTTAAGGTCAACTCTACTTTGAGGAGGCAGCTCATCCCCAGTTGTATTTCGAGTGCCTTCCAACCTAAGGGGCTCATCTTCCAGTACTATATCACACAATGTTCTGCTGTTATTCATAAGGTTTTCACTGGCCGTTTTTTTCAGAAGTAGACTGCCAGGTCCTTCTTCCTAGTCTGTCTTAGTCTGGAAACTCCACTGAAACCTGTCCACTAAGTGTGACCCTGCTGGTATTTGAAATACTAGTGGCAAAGCTTCCAGTATCACAGCAACATGCAAGCCACCACAGTATGACAAACTGACAGCTATGTAATGGAAGGATTAATAAGATGTGTAAAATGGATAGTTTATTAAATGGCAGAGTCTAGACTCAACTTGGAACTGCTTATTTTTAAAGCCCTTGATCTTTTCATGACAGGACATTGGTGGTTTAGTGGTAGAAGTCTTGCCTTAACATGCGGAAGACCAGAATTTGATTTCCAGCCAATGCACCTCATGCACAGCCACCACCTGTCTGTCAGTGGAGGCTTGTGTGCTGCTATGATGCTGAACAGGTTTCAGTGAAGCATAAAGACTAAGACAAGTGAGGAAGAAAAGCCTGGTGATCTACTTCCAAAAATCAGCCAATGAAAATCATGGATCACGACAGTGCGACGCATAATCGGTTACGGGGATAACTTAGGACCAGGCAGTGTTTCATTCTGTTGTGCGTGGCATCACCATGAGTTGGGGGCAGCTAACAAAAACAATGTTGAGTCAAAAAAAAGATTGCCATGAGTCTGCAGCTCCAGGAGAGCCTTGTCCACTGGGTGGTGGGATCCTGAGGTGTGCAGAGGGTCGGGGCTTCATGGAGAAAAGTCTTGTTTTGTTCTCACCCCTCTGCTGGGTGTCCAGCAGAGCTGCATTGCAGACTGTCTGAGGATCACCCTTCCACCAAAAGCTCTTTCCCATTAGACAGATTGCACTTAGGAACATCTGCCCAGAAGTACTCCAGTTGATTTAAGCATCTTTGCTTTTAATTTTTGGTACCTTTCAGAGGGGAAGAGAAAAATAAGGTTAGTTTCCTGAAGTGTAATTGTTTCAGGCAGTTATTTATTAATGAAGGGGAACAACAGGTCAACAAGCCCTGGGTTTAGCTGTAGAACTAATGTTAGCTAAGGCGCAGGTTATAAGGAAGGGAAACCCACTGTCAGTCTGCATTTGTCCAGCTCCAGGGTCACCTATTAATTACTTCTGCTCTGGGTCCTAGCTGGGTCCGACACTCTTAACTTCCTCCCCACAGAGAATTGCTGAACTCCAAGGGGCAGGAGAAGTACCCTCTCTGGCATGGACCCTATTTAAGGAGTTTTAAGGGCCCCAGAGTTTTCTTAAAGGTTCTCAAGACTCACTTTCTGCCTAGGCCTCAGGACAGTGAAGGGATAGGGCCAGCAGCTTCCTTTGTTGAAGATGTGGGGTAGAAACTTTGACTTAAGTCATGACCCAGTTGTATGAATATATTGTATCTAGAGTCAGTCACATTATGGGGACTTGCTTTAAGTTTCCTTGTGTATAAAACAGGGAAGATTATAGCACATACCTCACAGGATTGGTAGAAGCATCAAGTATGATAATGTATGTGGCACTTGTGAAATATAAAGTATACATTGTGTGTGTGTATGTTCCTGTGAGTTTAATCGATTTGGGGGCTAGACTCATGGAGGAGATCCAAGAGAATAAAGCAATTTATCTGATGAACTCTCTTAACTAGAAACTAGAAAGGTACCAGTGATGCTTGAAACTTCAATCAACAAAATTCCTGCCTAACAGTAGTTTAAACTCATAAAGGCATTTAATAATTCCTTAACTGGGTGGCCCCATAGGTCTGTGTTGTCACAAACAACCCAGGCCGTCCACCATCCTTAGTATGCTGGGTTTGTCCTCATGCTTGCTGCCTTATTATTATAAGATGGTTAACAGTTTCTCTATCAAGACAGGAAGAAGAAAGATGGGACAGCATAAACTGTATCTGTCCATTTTATTTTGGAAAGTAATTTTTTCCCCCAGAAACCCCTGAGCAGAAGTACTACATTGGCCAGAATTAGGTGTCATGGCCACTCATACTGTATGAGGACCTGGGAAAGTATGTTTGTGTATATATATATACACACACACACTTACATATATATACACACACACACATATATAATCAATAGCAGGAAGAGGGAAGGAGAGAAGGGAGTTACAAGTAGCTGTTAAGTCAGCTAATCAACAGGGTCTTCCACAGGGCATCAGGGCACATGGATGTTAGAGCAGGAAGGGACCTTGGAGATTATCTGATTTAACCCCATAAAAAGAGATGAGAGGCCCAGAGAGGTTAATGGCTTGTTCAAAGTCACAAATTAAGTGGGCATTACCTACTGTACTTAAACAGGAGTGTACATGGGCTATTTCCATGTTCCACATAGATTAGGAGGCATTTGAGGAAAACCCCTTATAAATAGAATGCCAGAAACCTAGGATACCAGAAGATATTTATAGTTTCTTTCTAAATAGTTATGTGATTTTCTGGAATATAGAGGTAAATGAACTTGCAGTGATAAAAGAAAACGGAGAGTATTGACATCTTAGGGTTGTTTGCTTGGGGCTGGAAGATTTAGGATAGGCAAACTTACTAAAGCCCAGAAAACCACATACCTCTTCAGTGTACAACCATCGAACATTTGCACAATATGAATTGGCTGAGGAGGATGAGATGCTGAGGGTACTAATTCAGATCCAGCAACAAATATTTGTTGAGTGCCTACACTCTGCCCAGCACCAAATCAGGTCCTATGGCAGGTATAAAATAAGTACAATTCAATTCAACTTGACCCAACAAACAAGTATTCAGTCTTCTTGTTCCAGGCATGGTAACTATATAAAGATAAATAAATGATGCTTCACTTCCAAGTACTCACAAATGGAACGGACAACAACATGAAGAGCTCACTAAAACACCTTCTGTGATACGGACATGAACAAAGGCAATGGGAACTCAGTGGACTTAAGCAGACAGGCACTCTTCAGTGACCATTGCAGAGTCCAATAGAGTAGAGAAGAGACTACATCACAATGCTTCCAAATTCACTAGGATGATGAAACTGGTAGCCTGAACAATCCAGGGTGGCAGATATGGGAAGTTCAGATAAACACTGTGGAAGTTAAGGGAAAAAACAGAATTTCTGTTACTCAGAGGCTTCTGAAAGAAGGCCACTAAAAGAAGGCTTTATGGGGTTGTGGACCTTGAACTAGGACTTATAAGATGGTACTTGAAAGAAGAATATGGGGAGGATGAGGGGTTGGTGGGAACTGAGCCAAGATGAAGAGATAGGAACATACACAGAAATTTGGAAGCTGGGCCGAGTACAAGGAGGGTCCACGGACAGCATGTTTCTACTTCTCTTCAAGTTCCCAGTCATCAAATTCCAAGAGATTTTCTTATATTGTCCTATGCCGAGGCATTCCTCTTGACCTTTGGGCAAAGGAGCTCATTCCTTATGTACATTCCTCAGAAGGAGGTAAAGTGGCTGGAGCCCCTGCAGAGAAGCTTACATCCTGGAGGTGATTGGCTTCCCACTCTAACCCTGACCTAATAACTGGAAAGTGTGTACAAGACTGATTCTTATCTCTCCCCCTACCCCTAGAAGGGCAGATTAAAAAACAAGAAAGTTGAGAATTTTGCCAAATATGGGAAAAATGCTTTTGTTACTCAGTGTGGCGATCCACCTCTAAAGAATTATTTAACACTCGATGTTCATATTCTCCTGTTTTATTTATCTCTAGATTTCTCCTTTCAGGGTATCTCAAGATATTGAAGCACTTGAAAAGTTCCAGATAAAGTTGCAGGATGCTGAAGAATCAATAACATTTATCGGTTGCTTACTAAGTGCCAGGCACTGCTCTAAATGCTTTACATGCATAACTCACCTAATGAGGAGCAAGACCTGTTGCCGTGACTGTTGAGTCCCCATTGACTGCAGCATGGAAATAGTGGGCTGGTGAAGTGCAAGAGGCTCTGTGCAAACATTGCTCTTTATATGGTCAGGAGCAGACTCGGACATTGGGCCCATTGAATGACTCCCTCCATTCTGTACAACCACATTCTACTTCCTGCAACCATTCTTTCACATACTAGCCAGAGCTGTCCTGTCCCCACTAACTCTGTGTAGGCTGCAGCTTGATAAACTGTCACTCACATCCATTTCCCAGAAAGCAGCCACTTTGAGAATCAGCCCTGCTTGTTGAATTCTGAGCACAGTTATCATCGGGACTTGGTGTGGCACAGGGAAGAAGCCCAAGGACAAGCGCAGAATGGGAGTGTTCCAGAACAATGTCTGACTTGTAGGATGGCATGGTGGAAAATTGATAACCTCACTCTCAGGGGTGGATTAACCGGTAAGCAAGATACACAAGGGCTTACAGTAAGCGTTTGGTGTGGTGAAAAACAGATGAAATTGTGTACTACAGATTAGTAAGTAAGCACAAGTAAGCCTGTGCGTACCTTGCTTATCGGGTAATCCGTCCCTGCTCACTCGGCTGAAAGAGAAACCTCTGCATGTCACCACCAGTCATGCAAACCAGACTCTTAAAATGAGATTACGCCAAAGCATAACCAATCAAAGTTGGAGTCTCGATGGTTCTATGACTTCATTTAAAGTTCCAGTGCCAGCAGGAAGAAAAAAAGAAATCAAAAACATTTTCTCCATCATCAATTTTGCTTTTTGCTAAATGAAAATGCTTTTATTCTCTCCCTTGCTCCCTCCACCATTAAAGATGCTCTTTCCCCCCATGTTACCATCTTACCCCATCCTGGGGTGTCAGTTGAACTCATGCACAGAGCTCAGTTGTAGGACAGGGCTGTAAGTGTGGCTTCTTTGTACTAAGCACTTCAAAGTGTTGCAGAAGGTGTCATCTCAATTCACCAAAGATTTGTGAGCACAACAGAACTTGCTCGGCAGGCCTTCCTGCTGCCTCAGCAGGGCCCTGGCCACGATCTGCTCTGTGCAGCTATTGGCTGCTCCAATTTCTGTAGATGGAGAGTTGATAGCGTGCTAACTCCAGACAGCTCTTGAGGCCCCAAGGGTATATCCCAAATCAACGCCCCAAACTAGGTGGTAGCACCATGCCTTGTGGAAGGGAATCTGATAGGGGAGGTGGGCCTGTCTTGAACTCAGTTATGGGTTTGGTTACAGAAGTAGCAAAGGGATCTCATTATAAGATGTTCTCACCCATTCAGGTAGAGAAGACCTGAAAGGGTTCTGTGGAACAATGTGGTGGACTCGCTTTCAAAGCAGTCCCTCCGTAGTGACCTTCAAGAGCTCTCAGTGAGCTCCTGTGTATATGGCTCCTAAATGCTTCCAAGCCAGGACTTTACCCATGTCACAACATTTGGAAAGAAAGCAAGAAACAAAAATTTGCAATAGAGGAAGAAAAAGAATACAGTTCTGTGGACTGGAAATTCATTTCCTGAGGAGCGGGAGCATATCACAAGCTCTCTGGGACTCATGGAGCTCCAGGAAGCTCGACCAGTCACTTAATAAGTCATTGAGGACGTGTGGTTTAATTAACTCGCCCGAAATTCCTCCTTTCCCTTTTCTCACTTTTGCTATTAATATTTTTCGAAATCTGATAATGCAGTGTAGTTAATTCTTTCTGGCTTTATAATGAACACTGCCATAATGAAAAAGGTTAGCAGTGCTTCAGGCAGCTTTTAATTATCCAGCCGAGCAGGTAAAATCACTTTCTTCTTCTCTTTTTTCCCCTTACTTAGCAATTAATGGAGGAGCTCAGTGGCACTTACTGTACCTTTTTTGTTTTCTAATGGATGATGCCGTGCGGAGCAGGGAGGCCTTACTGTACCCCTGTTACAACCATGTGAGAACATCTTTGGGTGCAATGTGGTGTTTTGGGCCTCTGGCCGATGGGGTGGAAGTGCTTCTGCTGCCAGCTGAAGGTTTACCTAATTACAAGGTTGAGTTACCTAGAGTTGTTGATACGAATTCCCTATCTTGCATTTCTCTGTCTTTGCATCTGCATCCAGAGACCCTCCAAAATACTTTTATAGCCCGACTGGTCTTGCTTTATTGCAGTCGTTTTCCCAGTTCTATTTAATTGGGCCATCTTCCTTCTGTTTCCCATGCTAATGGCAGCCTTGGGGTTGTTTTCCTCACTTTACAGAGAGGGAAACTGAGGCCCCAAAAAATCGTCTGCTTGGCCTCAAGCACTTTCTCCAGTTCTGATGATGCCATGTCTGCATATGAAGAGGGACATCATTGACTTAATTGCAATATCCCCTTACAAACGGAGGCATTGGGTGAGGGAGGAGTTTAAAAATTATGGGAACCACTTCCAAGTCTATTTATGGATAAAGAAATTTGCAGGGAGCAGATTTTTATTATGTGTAGAATAATCTGCATGATTCTTTTTCATTTTGCAAATATAAAACAAAAAAATTGTTTTGGGAGTGTATTACACATTTTTTTGTGGCTTGATAAAAGCTGACCCTCCCTCAGACTCTTTCATATATAGATCTTTGGAGAGGGACTGGACTAATTTTTGTAAGAGCCCAGGGTCTTTTGAGAAGGCAGGGATACAGACTCCTACCTCTCTAAGATACAAAGTTGGGGATTGTCTTGAGGAGTGTGGAATGGTCCTGTGCAAAGCCTGCCCGAAGGAACACTGAAAGCATGAGAGAGGAGCATACCAGTGAGGTACGGTATGGGCTTGACCCAAAGTTGTCGCATTCCTGGAACAGGGCAGTAGTTATACTTTCCCAGTGATACATACTGGGAATTATGACTGAGCATCTAAGAATAGATGAAAATATAACACTTAGAATAAATGACAATACAGTATCTAAAGATGGTTTATGATGTGACGTTCATCACTCGGGGCAATTATCTAAATGTCTCTGTCCTACAATGTTCTCTTGTAGATAAGTTTTGGGAAAAGGGGAGATATAGGGTAAATTTTATTTCATCATTTATGCCAAATATTTAGTGCATTCTCTCCCTACCTCATACCAGGCTCAGGAAATTCTGGCTGGATAAAGATCCCACTAATGCTATTAAGGAGGAAAGATCTGGCAATCTATCTGAAAAATCAGCCAATGAAAACCCTATGGATCACAATGGTCCAATCCCTATGTGCATGAGGTTGCAATGAGTTGGGGGCCAACTTAACAACAACAATGATGTGATTAAACAAAACACCGCCGCAATAGGACTTGAACGCTGAACTTAGTAGATCCTTGATACACCATGTGAAATTTTGGTTGCTTGTGGCTCCTGTAAGGTGATCTTAATTAAGTTATGGTTAAAATAACTGCTTGACTTATTTTTATTCTCAGTGCAAACTTCAGCAGTAGCAACAGCAGGATTGGATATGAAAGCTCAGCTAAAGGGTGGGAAGAAATTCCCAAACCTCCAGCTGCCTGAGTTTTAGGGAAAATTCTAGAATACTACCTTGTAGCCCAGTGCAGGTACCCTATGATCTCATGTCCATGGTACCATGCAAGACTGACCTTCAGCTATGACCCCTGTGGCAGCCCCCACAACAACGATGCTGGTGGAGGGATCTAGTCCACTTCTTTGCTGGCATTTGGAAGTAGGACTGGCTCCAGGGGCCTGGGTGCCCCAGAGGTTCTCGGACAACTGGGGGAAAGGATGGGTAGCTCAAGGGGGATATACTGTTTTTTCTGCTAAATATTCAAGTCGATGAAGTCCATTAAAAATGGTTACTTTATATTTGAAAAGCACTTTGAAGTTTTCAAAACAATATCGCATCTATTGATACATTTGATTCAAATAACACTTAAGTGTCAGGAAAATGTGCCATCATCCCCATTTTACGGATGAGAAAACCAAAGTAACAAGAGGTTACCTACCGTTTTAAAGCAGTGATTCTCAACTGAAGGCCAGTTTGTCCCCCAGGAGACATTTGGCAATGTCTGGAGATATTTTTATAGTCACATCTGCGGTGGGAGAGTGTTACTAGCATCAAGTGAGTAGAGGCCAGGAATGCTGCTAAACACTCTACAATACACCAGGCAGCCTCCACGACAAAGAATTATCCAGCCCAAAATGTCAATCAAGCAGAGGTTGAGAAATTCTGATCTAAAGGTAGCGAAGAGGGTACATGGAAGAACGGTGATTTTTAAAATTGGTGCCACACTACCATTTATAATTATATCTGCTATTTACTGAATATTTACTGAGTGCCAAGCACTATTCTAAATGCTTCACACCCAACAACCCAATCCTCAAAACAATGCTGTAGCAGAAATTGTTACTCCATTTTGAAACTAGGAAATTGAGATGCAAAGAGGTTAAATAACTTGCCAAAGGGCATATGGCAGAATTAGTGATAGAAACTGCATCATTTCTCTCCTAGTTCTCTGTTGTTTTCACCTCTCTGCACGGCCTCCTGAATCATCACATAGACAGGAAACTGTCTGCTCAGCTTGACCACCACCAAGCATAAAATGAGTATCTCTGATGGGCTTTAAGATGAACTAGACAGTGTTTAAATGGTCAGAAGCCTCAAGTTCCAAGATCACCATAGAAAGTTAGTTCCAAGGAGCCCAAGTGCCTTAAAGATTTCTAGTCATTGACGTATACCCCTTCTTATACCTATGGAACAATTCCTGATATGTATACATGTTATTCATTCACTCACTCACACATTCATTCAAAAATATTTATTAAGCTTTGGAGATGTAAAGAGGAAAATAATGTAAACAGTCCCTTATTCCCAAGTTACCGATAGTCTATTGGGTCAGACAAGTCTAAAATAGTCATTAGATTACTATGTGCTTAGTGTAGTGATAGAGATGTGGCCAGGTTATCATAAGGAGCCCCTAACCCAGCTTTCAGTCATGGGGATATCCGGCAAGTCTCCTTGGAGGTAATAACTGGGTGGAGTCTTAAAGGCTGAGATGGAATTAGCTACACAGAGAAGTGGAAATGGACAACATGAAAATAGAGTCCCAAAGCATAGAGCTGCATGGTGTGGGCTGAAATTGCAATACCAGTAAGAAAATAAAAATAAAGAAATCAATTGCTTTCAAGTTGATTCCAACTCACGGCAACTCCATGTGTTAGAGTGGAACTGTGTTTATAGCATTTTCAGTGGCTGATTTTTTGGAAGAAGATCATCAGGCCTTTCTTCAGAGGTGCCTTTGGGTAGACTCAAATCTCCAACCTTCTGGTTAACCACCATTTACACCACCCGGAGACTCAGAAAAGTGCAATAGTCTAGGGTTCTTGAAGTATAAAACACAAAGCAGTTGTGAGAGATGACGATGGAGAAGCAAGCTGAAGCCTGAAAGGGGAGAGAGAAATTGAGGAGGGGAATATGTTTTAATTTTCAGCCTACAAAATCTTGTTATTTCAGATTGTTGTTGCTGTGGTTGTTGAGTGCCGTCAAGTCAATTCTAACTCATAGTGACCCCACGTGACAGAGTTTTTTAGATTAGACTATGCTCAATCCATATGGAGGATAGACAAAAGGAGACAGACTGGAGGCAGGGAGATCAGCTGGAAGTTGTTGCAGACCAAGTGTCTAAACTAGAGTTGGGAAAGAAGAAAACAGATTAAAAATATTTTGGAGGTAAAATCAGAACTAGGTGTCTAGACTTGGGAGGTAAAGAAAAAGATATGCTAGGTTTGGTTGTTAGTAAGATATCTGTAGGGCATTCAGTTAGCTCTGTTTGTCCAGGGGACCATTAGATATCTATACAAGTCTTAACTTGTAGCGAGAGATATGGGCTGGAGAGACAGATTTGAGAGTCACCAGCAGAGAGGTAGAAGTTACAGCATTGGAAATCAATTGAACTAATTGCCCCAGGTGTCCACCCAAATCTGGTCACCTGTGGCCAAGATGCTGGCTAGATTGTTCAGGCATGGTTGTTGGGAACCCACCCATATAGATGGCCGAGGGCATTTAAAGAAGTCATTGCAAGCTGAACAAACAGCCTGAAATAAGGCAACTGAAGCTTGGCAATCTAGACATTCTTACCCTGAATAAATCCAGCCCTGGTGGCGTAGTTGTTAAGAGCTACAGCTGCTAACCAAAAGGTTGGCAGTTCAAATCCACCAGCTGCTCCTTGGAAACCCTGTGGTGCAGTTCTACCCCTTCCTATAGGGTCGCTATGAGTCAGAATCGACTCAACGGCCACAAGTTTCTTTTGGGAGAGGCTCAATGGGAAACTTGCCTTCTTTCCTCCCATATGAAGAGAATGGCTGTCCTTTGGGACACAAGGTCAACTGTTCCCCAACTGTACAGTCTTTCCTGCCTTAGACTTGGACTATTCTTAATCTGAATGAATATTCACTGTAGGGCCATGAACCATGGGAGACCCTATCCGGAATTTAGATTCCTGTTCCAGGCTGGAGAGTTACTGGGTTTCCCACATCATTCCCCTTTCTACTATGAGGATCATGGCATCCTTCCTAAATGGCAGGATATGAAGATACATGCGTTCATGTGCTCACACACGATTCATGTGCAAAAAAAAAATGCACAGGCTCCTCCACCCCCTAGTACATGCACATGATTTAAAACATGTCCTTCCACATTAACACCTGGCACCTGGTATAACATAAATTCAGCCTTGGTAATTATTCCAGGACTTTAAAGCAGCTTTCTTCTGACCAGTGTTGAAGGCTGGTGCCAGTCACCATAACTAGGTGTGAATTAAAGCAACAGCACCCGTGCTGCACAGACTCCTGGGCTTGTGTTTGAAACACAGGGCTGTGTTTTAGAGCCGTGGATAAAGTTCATTAATAGGTGCGAGCACAGTTCTCAAAGGGCAGTTCTGCCATATTTCTAGTCACTGTTCAGAATTCTCATTAGCCAATTACCCTGCTCCCGTCCTTCCAACTGCTGCGGTAATGTGTGTTTTAAAGCCCCTGATAAGACACAGCATGTTTTAAATATACCTTAATGTACTGGAAATGCACGAACCCCCTTTGAGTTTATATATCTTAACCACTGGCCAATTTTGCAAAGTTATAAATAAATGTTACAGGCATCAGCTGCAGTAGTAGAATCAGCTGGGGATATTTAAAAGCCAGTCTAAAGTCTAACTTACCTCTAAATCTGAGGTATCAAGCGTGGTGAGCAAAGCAGGCAGGAATATGCAGATGATTTCCTGGTAATAAAATCAACAACCTTGACACATGAAGTGAGATTGAGTGGGAATAGGGTGGTCCAGGAAGAAGCTTGTTTGAATTAACAAGTATTTATGTGCAAGTGACTGTGCTGGGCATTGTGGGGATACAAAGATGAAGACGTCCTGGTTCTGGCTGTCAGAGGGTTTGTAAACGTGTTCAGGGTGCACTGGGAATTATCAGACAAGGACACAGGTAATAATCAGAGAGGCTAAGGTGACATCGGAGAAGGATAAAGTGTTATGGGGGCCAAATGGGGAGAGGTCAGAAAGATTTCTTTGAGGAGGTGGCATTTGAGACTGCCTTTGAAAAACGGGTCAGGTGTTATAGGCAGAGATGGGACATTTGAAAGAGGGTGGGAGTAAGAGAATGAACAAAGCCTAAGAGGTAGGAAAACACTGAGCATTTCAAGGCACGACAGACAGTCCAGTTGGGTGGACCTATTGGGTGCATATAAGGGAGCAATGGGAAATAAGACTGGAAGGGTGGGTAGGGGTCAAATTGCAAAAGGCCTTGAATGCTAAGGTAAGGAATTTTTTTTTTTTTTTATTGTACTTCAGGTGAAGGTTTACAGAACAAATAGATACTCATTAAACAGTAGTACATACATTGTTTTATGACACTGGTTAACAACCCCACGACATGTCAACCCTCTCCCTTCTTGACCTTTTTTTTTTTTTGGTGAAAATATACATAGCCAAAGATACACAATTTCAAAAATTTCTACATGCACAGCTCAGTGACATCGACTACGCTCTTCCAGTTGTGCTGCTATTCTCACTTTAGATGAAAGTTTACAGGACAAAATAGTTTCTCATTAAACAGTACACATGTTGCCCTATGACAACGGTTAAGAACCCCACTACACGTCAACACTGTCCTAAGGTAAGGAATTGTTAATTAATTCTGTAAGAAATGGAGAGATAATTAAAAAAAAATTTTTTTATTGTACTTCAGGTGAAAGCTTACAGAACAAATAGCTTCTCATTAAACAGTAGTACACATACTGTTCTATGACATTGGTTAAAAACCCCACAACATGTCAACCCTCTAACTTCTCAACCTTTTTTTTTGGTGAAAATATACATAGCCAAAGATCCACCATTTCAAAAATTTCTACATGCACAGTTCAGTGACATTGACTATGACTTCCAATTGTGCTGCTATTCTCACTTAAGATGAAGGCTTACAGAACAAAATAGTTTCTCATATAACAGTTACTACACATGCTGCCCTATGACAATGGTTAAGAATCTCACAACACATCAACAGTATCCTTACTCAACCTTGGGTTCCCTATCACCGGCTTCCTTGTCCCCTTCTGCCTTCTGGCCCTTGTCACTGGACTACTGTACCTCATTAGTCCCATTTGCTTTTACGGGGCTGTCCACTCCCAGGCTGAAAGGTGAACCTCGGAGATAACTTCACCACTGACATAAAAGGGTGTCTGGGGGTCATACTCTCGGGGTTTCTCCAGTCTCCTTTAGGCCAATAAATCTGGTCTTTTTTTTGTGAGTTAGAATTATGTTCTACATCCTTCTCTAGGTCTCTCCAGAACCCTCTGTTGTGATCCTGGTCAGAGCAGTCAGTGGTGGTAGCAGGGCACCATCTACCTGTACTGGACTCAGTCTGGTGGAGGCCTCGGTAGCGGTGGTCTATCAGTCCTCCAGACTAATCTTTTCTTTGTATCCTGTTCTCTTCATTCTCCCTTGCTCCCGAAGGGGTGAGACCAGTGGAGTATCTGAGATGGCCACTCACAGGCTTTTAAGACCCCAGACACTACTCACCAGGGTAGAATGTAGAACATTGTCTTTATAAACTGTGTGATGCCAATTGAGCTAGATGTTCCCCGAGACCATGGTCCCCACAGCCCTCTGCCCAGCAATTCAGTCCAGTCCCTCAGGGAGTTTG
>NW_004444079.1:6157315-6183067 GCF_000243295.1 Trichechus manatus latirostris | reverse complement strand
TCATGTTTGTCAGCTTTTTGCTTCAGCTCTTTGAGAATTCTGAGTATTAGAGATTTGAATTCCCTGTCACATAGTTCTAGTGCCTTTTCTTCCACTGGAGAGTCATCTGGTGTTTTATTTTGGACGCCTACTGGAACCATCCTGTCCTGTTTTTGTAAATGTTTTGATATTGTCTGCTATCTTTGGGGCATTCAGCAGTTATTTTTATCATTTATTGATTGTAGATTTGTTTGTTTCATCCCCCACCCCTTTTTTCTTAAATTGACTATGTATGAGCAGGTGGTCTGTGTGTTCTTTGTTGTTTGCTCATCTGTGGGCACAGTACTTTTCACCTCCCTCTCCAATTGGCAGGGCCAGTCACTCAGGTAGGGTACGGCAGGGCAGGTCCAGCCGAAGAGGAGCTAATGGGATGGGTTGTCTGTGGAACCTCCTATAGCCACCAGGGTGGGTCGGCAGTCAGTACAGGGCAGGTTCCAGTAGGCTGTGCCTGTGCTGCTTGTTGGTGTGATGTTAAGCACATGGTGCAGGTAGGCAGGATGTAGTGGGGATATTGTTATGTGTGGAGCTAAGATGGATATGGGAGAGAGAAAAGAGGAACAGGAGCCAAAAACATACAAACAAACAAAAAGGAATGCTAGGGGAGCTTGCCGTTGGAGTGGAGAGATGAGAGACTATGAAATGGAGAAAAACATAAAGGGGAAGAGGAAGAAAAGAAAAGAAAAGAATGAATAAATAAAAATCAGAAAGGTTAAAGAACCGCAAAGTTCCCAGGGATCCCACCGGTTCAGCTATGACGTCTGGGGAGGTCGCTCTCAGGTGTTGCAGTACAGCCTGACTAGAAGGCATAGAGGTAGACAACACCAGGTATTCAGGGAACAGAAAGAGAAGGAAGATATAGAGAGACAAGAAACTGAGTAATGAAGAAAGACAAAAAGGGAAAAAGAGGGAAAAGCAAACAAAACAAATTAAATTAAAAACAAAAAGAACAAGTAAAGCCCCCCCCCCCAAAAAAAAAGAAGAAAAAGAAACCAACGTAAAAAGAAATGCCCTCAGGGATCCCTCTGCACATCTGTGCAAGCCGAGGGGGTAGTCTCCTTGCCACACAGCACTGCCTGGGCAGAAAGGGCTCCCAACTCAAGAAAAGGAAAATAAAACAAACAAACAATTCAAAACAAACAAATGAACAAAAGCCCCAGGATCACACCAGCGCGGCAGCCCCGACCGTGAAGCAGCTCCACACTCGAACGGAGCTCCACAGCCCCTCAGGAAGAAGCAAAGATGGCGCATGGAGCCAGGTATTTGAGTGAAAGGAGGGGAAGGTGGTGAGAGGTAAGGAAGAAATCAAAAGAAGCAGAATAAAAAGCAACACCAGCAGCCAACAAATGCACTCAGAGAGCCAGCTAGTGCGGGCTGGTGGAATCCAAGTAGCCGGTGTTTCTCAGACAAGAGAGTGTGTCCATGGGAAGCAGAGGGGGCCGAGTGTGGGTGAAGAAGTCATAGGGAGTGGGAAAGCGTATATCACAAATTACCAGAGCTTTGCAGCCCCTCAGGAAGAAGCAAAGATTGCACATGGAGCCAGGTATTTGAGTGTAAGGAGGGGGAAGTGGTGAGAGGCAAGGAAGAAATCAAAAGAAGCGCAAAAAAACAACACCAGCAGCCAACAAATGGCACTCAGAGAGCCGGCCCATTTGGGTGTGTGGAATCCAAGCAGCCGGTGTTTCCCTGACAAGAGATTGTGGCCGCAGGAAGCAGAGGAGGCCGAGTGGGGGTGAAGAAAGGTGGGGGGTGGGAAAGCATATATTGCAAATTACCAGTTGTTTTGTCTCCTGCTGGAAGCTCTGTGAAGCTGCTCTCTTGTACCCCCTGTTTGCTGGTCTCCGATAGGAGTCCAAGATGGTGGATTCGCGCTGCGTTAGCTGGTAGGGGACCTCTGCATGAATCTCTCCTTGCTCTTTGTTCTCTGTCAGTTTTTTCACTCCATTTGGTGCTTGGCTGAGTCCTTTATCTCTTCATTTGATGTTTTAGGGTTTCAGGATTGTTGTTTTCTCTGTTTGGCTTAGTTTTTCGGATCTTTGCTGTGGAGGGACGGCATGGTGCTTCTGCCTAGAGTGCCATTTTGCCTGAATTCCTAATTAAAAATTTTTAAGCAGGGGAAAATGAGTTAGATTTTAGGAGAATTAATCTAGCAATCGGGTACATGAAGGACAAGAATGGGGAGCTATAGAATTAAGGAGACCCGTTGGGAAGCTATTGAAATAAAACATGACAGAGAGAATGAAGGTCTGAACTAGGGTTAAACCAGTGGGACTGGAGAGGAAGAAACATATCTGAGAGATATTAAGAAGCAAAGTGAAAGTGTAGTATCACAGACAGCCAATTGGATATGATGTGTGTTGGGGGACGCTAAGGAAGAGGCAAGTATCATAGATGGTGCCAATGTTGTTAGCCCTGGTGAATGGTACCTTGAGCTGAAACGCAAACAAAACCAAAATAAGGCTGCCACAAAGATCAACCTACTTGGGGTAGGAGTGGGAGGTGAGCACAACATTCTAGGAGATATTCAAGTGATGTAAGATCTGAAACTCCACAAGAGCCCAGGTCTGGAGATAAGAGTTTTGCAAGGTTTGAAAGTAGATGAGACCAATAAGGAGGAGAAGGAAGAGCAAAACGAGGAGCGGGTCAAGCACAACTGTGGAGATGCCAACATTTAGGAGATTCAAAAGAAATAAATTGGCACCTGTGCCCTTACATTTTAGCTCCTGTAAATGATCTCTTGATCAGCATTGGGAATATCTAGTCATTTTCAAGATCTGATCTTGCTATTGTAATTCCTATGCAGGACAAGTATTGTTAGAAAGACAGGACATGAAACAAAGGAGCCAGGGTCCACAGAGAGGTCAAGATAAGTTCCAGAATGGGAGCAACAGGGTATTGGGGGAGGTAGCAGGTGGGGTAGGAGAGGAATGATGGACAAATGGATGGATGAGTAAACAAGTGGTGAATGGGTAGATAAATGGTAGAACTAAGGTGTCTAGGAGAAATTGAGAGTTAGGTGAGAAAGATGGTCAGGGATGACCTTGAGTGTCACTTACCAATGCAAAGTTGAATCTGTGGTGTGCTATCCTTTGATTGAGCAGGGAAGAGAGATCCAAGGGGTTACACAGTATTTCTCTCTGAGAAGTTCTTCCATGGTGTCTTAGAAGTCAGTCTAAAGGTATTCGCTACCCTCAGGGGAGGAGAGACATTCACTGATTGATGGCATGTGAAAGAAGATTCTTCAAGATGATGGCTGGTCAGTCAAGGTTATATCATAGAAGCAGAACCACTAGGAGATGTGCGTTGTGTGGGTCTGTGGGTGGTGTGTTTTCATGCATGTGAGTGTGTGTGTATGTACACACATATATATTTATAAAGTGATTTGTTATAGTGATTGGACCCTATACAATTGTGAGACCTGATTAAACAGTCTTCAAAAGGTTACTGTCTTTCATCTGATGTGGGACTTGAAGACCACAGGGCAAGCAGTCAGGAAAGGAAGAAGGATGTAGGGTGGGGAAAACAAGGACAAGCTGGAACCCATGAGCATGAGCTGTCTGGAACTCACAAAGGCAGATGGTCAGTTCTCACTTCCTCCAACCTTGATGAAATAGGTGTACTGCAGGCAAAGGTAGCGTCCTTCATCACTAAGCTCAAGG
Organism: Trichechus manatus latirostris; assembly: GCF_000243295.1. Lineage (NCBI taxonomy): Eukaryota > Metazoa > Chordata > Mammalia > Sirenia > Trichechidae > Trichechus > Trichechus manatus. Next base: position 6,179,372 of record NW_004444079.1, on the reverse strand, counting down.
CAGACTTGGCCCAAGAGTCAAAGAAGCTGAGAAACGATCTAGCACAAACTGGAGCAATTATAGGTCCAGCTGCTGCCCTGCTCCAAAGAGAGGAACCAGCAAATAGAGACAACAAGTGTGAGTTAATAAAACTCCTGCCTCAACCTTCTGAATGTAAAAAGCACAGTGGTTGCAGCTTTATATCCTCCCTCCATTCTTGCAGGAAAATATCTCTGTGGCTCTCTCTCACCAGAAACATATAGGAAAGTGGTTCTAGGAAATGTGGTTCAGCCTGGCCAGTTCAACACTTATAAAGCCATCACAGTCAACGAGGAGGGTGCTGGGAAATGGGAAAGGAGGAAGAGACAAAAAGGAGTGGGATAGGAGATGAATAGACTAGTGATCTGGCTTCCCAGTCAAAAGGCTCCAATCTGCCAGAAATTTAGACCCTGGAGTTTGATTATAGGTCAGGGTTTGCATCATATTTAACCTTTCTCTCTTTCACAAAACTAAAAAACCAAACCCATTGCCCTTGAGTCGATTCTGACTCATACCAACCCTATAGGACAGAGTAGAACTGCCCCGTAGAGTTTCCAAGCAGTGAGAGCAGATTCAAGCTGCCAACCTTTTGGTTAGCAGCCATAGCATTTAAACACTACACCACCAGGGTTTCCTTCTCTTTCATAGCAGTTTAGAATAAGCAATTAAGGATCCTTAGCCTCCAAGCACTGTGCTATTTTGCATGCACATGGTTCTTATTTATTATTCTGCATAAGCCCAAATAGAGGATATTATTATTCCCATTTTAAAGATACAAAAATGGGTTTAGGGGGTTAAGTAATGACTTCAAGACCATATAACTAGAAAGTGGCAGGCAGAGCCTGTATTTGAACCTCAGTCTGTCTCCAAAGTGTCTGCTCTTGACCACTACTAGACCTAAACCAACTCCAGTTCCTGGCAGAGTGATTGGCACTCAGGAGGCTTTCAATAAATGGATATTATAAATGGGTGGAATTATGGATAAATGATGGACAAATGGATAGATGGGTGAACAAATGGTGAATGAATAGATAAATGGAATAGATAAATGGTAGAACTAAGGTGTCTAGGAGAAATAGAGAGTTCAGATGAGACAGATGGTCAGGGGAGACCTGAGTGTCACTTACCAATGCAAAGTTGAATCTGTGATGTGCTATCCTTTGACTGAGCAGGGAAAGGAGAGCCAAGTGAAAGCCAGATGACTGCCTAGTTCAGCTTCCCTTTTGCTGCTGGACTAGTCCAAGGGTTCTCCCGTTACAAACTGTGCTCCAAATGGATCATCATGTGTGTTATTTACTGGAGCCTGTGTAAGCAATAAATCATTGATCAGGTGCTCGATCCCTAATTCTGCCTTCATAACTAATTTGCCGGTGAGCTTGGGACAGTCATTTGGCCTTCCTGAGTGTCTAATTCTCCACCTGTCCCATGCAATGATACTGACTATTTTCTGGGTTCTGTTCTTTATCTGGAAACCCTGCTGATGTAGTGGTTAAGAGCTACAGCTGCTAACCAAAGGGTCCTCAGTTTGAATCCACCAGGCGCTCCTTGGAAATTCTATGGGGCTGTTTTACTCTGTCCTATAGAGTCGCTATGAGTCGGAATCAACTCGACGGCGACGGGTTTGGTTTGGTTTTGGTTTATTCTTTACCTTGGAGCCCGGTGGCTCAGTGTTTAAATGCTACGGCTGCTAACTGAAAGGTCAGTGGTTCAAATCCACCAGCCACTCTGTGGGAGAAAGATGTGGTAGTCTGCTTACGTAAAGATTTACAGCCTTGGAAACCCTATAGGACAGTTCTACTCTGTCCTATAGGGTCGCGATGAGTCTGAATGGACCTCATGGCAACAGGTTTGTTTATTTTTTTTTTCTTTGATTTTGTTCTTTACCTTATGAAGCAGAGGTGGTTCAGTGGTAGAATTCTCTCCTTCCATGCAGGAGACCCAGGTGCCATTGTCAGCCAAAGTACTTCATGTACTGCCACCACTTGTCTGTCAGTGGAGGCTTGAGTGTTGCTATGATGCTTGTCTCAGTCATCTAGTGCTGCTCTAACAGAAGTACCACAAGTGGATGGCTTTAACAAAGAGAAGTTTATTTCCTCCAGTCCAGTAGGCTACAAGTCCAAATTCAGGGCATCAGCTCCAGGAAAAGGCTCTCTCTCTCTGTCAGCTCTGGAGAAAGGTCCTTGTGATGCCTCAGTTTTTCCTTGGTCTGGGAGCATCTCAGCACAGGAACCTCAGGTCCAAAGGACGCGCTCTGCTCCCAGCACTGCTTTCTTGGTGGTGTGAGGTTCCCATGTGTCTCTGCTCGCTTCTCTCTTTTATATCTCAAAAGAGATTGCATTAAGACAGTGATCTTGTCAACCTCATCAGAATAACCTCATCACAGTGATAGAATTTACAACACATGAGGAGATCACATATAATCTCATCACAGTGGTAGAGTTTACAACACATAAGGACATCACATCAGATAACACAATCATACAATTCTGGGAATCATGACCTAGCCAAGGTGCTACACACATTTTTGGGGGGACACAATTCAATCCATGACAATGCTGAACAAATTTCAGTGGAGTTTCCAGACTAAGATGGATTAGGAAGAAAGGCCAGGTGATCTACTTCCAAAAATCAGCCAGTGAAATTATATGAATCACAATGGTCTGATCTGCAACCAGTTATGAGGATGGCCCAGGCCCAGGCAATGTTTTGTTTTGTTGTGCATGGGGTCACTATGAGTTGGGGGATAGCTCGACGACAGCTAACAACAACAACATTCTTCACCTTGTGCCTGAGGTTTTACCTGAGGAAAATTAGTCCATGCCTTTGATCTTCAATTACCTCAGAATAATTAGCCCTGAATCTAGGAAATGTACCTCTGAGAAATAGGAGTAGACCCTGGGCCCTTCAAGATTTGTTTATGTAATAATCTTTAGTTCCTTGGATACAAGCCTCTACAGAGCCCTTCCTTGGCAGCCGGCCTCTCCTGGTTGTGGCAGTGATTCCTCTGAGAGAGGGCAGAGACAATTTGTTTGCTTTCTCTGTGAAGCTGCCTGTATATGGGAAATGAACAGCCCAACCCACAGCCTCCCTCCTACTTGGCAGGCTGCTCCCTGCCCTCTCTGTGAGGTTCCAGGTTCCTGTAACATTGTCTGCTTACTCCCAGGAGAGGCCCTGAACCACAGTTGTGAGCCTAGAGAATGATGAATATGGAGGAAGGGGTAGTGTGCCAGACAGGGGAGCCACTGACAGAGTGGGACTGGCTGGGCTGGGCCACCTGTGCAGGGCAGGGTGAGCCAGGGCCCTCAGGGGAAGTCTTCTTAGGACCTGAGCATGCTCGGAGAGGGGCCCAGCACATGCGGGCCCATTTGTCATTCCTACAAGCTAGGGAACTGTCATTAGTACGTCTATATCCTCCAGGGCTGTGGACTCAAGAGTCTTAGAAATCCCCCTGGCAGCTGAGCATCCCACTGGCCACAATTAACCTGTTCACTACTGGGTTAGCAACTTTGCAGAGAACATTTGCTGATAGTGTTTTACTGGGTGTACTGGTACTGTTGACTCTGGTCCACAGAAAGCCTGACTTGTCCCTAGTGGCAGAAGAAAACTAGGAGCAAATTCTACTTGCATCACAGAATCCTGAGGCTGAGTACGACATTTAGAGGTCACTCGGCCTATCCATCTGCCTGCAAGCAGGCCTGGACATAAATGAGCCTAGACAGATGAGAATCTGTTCTCTCTCTCCACCTTCAAGAACCTCTGCTCACAGAGGACCTTTCATGTATACCCTTAGTGTCTAGTATTCCTCATCCTTAAGAGAGTTCTTCCTTAGAGCTCATCTATATTCCTCTTTCTGTCAATGGTTCTCTGATTTGTATCTTAACGGAAATGGAAAAAAGAACCCACCGTATATTATATGTAGTGAGGTGCTGGCTTCTCTGGCCATGGCTCTCTGGAGCCAGTTGAGCATATCTCCTCCAACTCTGGAGGGCAGTGGAGGGTAGAATTCTCACATTCCATGCAGGAGACTTGGGTTCGATTCCCAGCCAATGCACTTCACCTGCAGCCACCACTGGTCTGTCAGGGGAGGCTTTAGTGTTGCTGTGATGATGAACAGATTTCAGTGGAGCTTCCAGACTAAGACAGACTAGGAAGAAAGTCCCGACAATCTACTTCCAAAATCAGCCGATAAAAACCTTGTGGATCACAGCAGGACTGGTAGTGTTTCATTCCTTTGTGCATGGGGCCACCATGAGTCAGGAGCCCTGTACAATCAAGGGCAGCTAACAACAGCAACAACTTCCAACTCTGGGTTCAATGACATCCCACTGGTAGTTTGAAGTTGGTCATGGTGTTAAGTATTTACACCACGGAAATTGGCAAGCAATGCAAATTAGGGTTTATTTTTATTTTCCTGAAGAGCCATTACTTAAACATTTATGATCACATAACTGGTTTTGTCAAGAAATTCTCCTTCCCAGAATGTGGGTAAAAATTATTCTCCAGACACCTCACTTTAGTGCCTTCAGGTATCTCTTTAGTGCCTTCAGGTAAATCTTACTCACTGGCAGGACTGTAATTTCTCAGAGAGCAGAGGCTGTGACTTGCATTCTCCTACCACAGAGGGCTATTTATATAGCAGCTGCACGTTGACTGCATGCCACAGGAATGAAGGACATATAGCAAATCATCAAGCTGAATGACTCTAGGTTTTCATTGTTTTAGTCCTAACGCAGTCCCACCTTTTGAGTCAGATTTGCCGAACGGGAGATATGTTTATCTGAGTTGACTTCAGGGTTGTACAATTCAGTTCAACAAGGATTTAGGAAATTATCTACTCAATGTTTACCCTGTTCTAGACTCTGGAGCCAGGGAGAAGGGGATGTTTATGAGTCACCACTCCTATTCTCAAATAATTTGCAATTTGATTTGGAAGATATGCATACAAGCAGAGAGATAGAGATCAACATGGATGTTCTAGAAAAGTTTCGCTTAAGGATTTTGAATGATGACAAAACATAGTGCTTAGAACATGGGATGTTGGAGTCAGATTGTCTGGGTTCAAATTCCAAACCACCACTTAGTAGCTGTGTGACCTTGGAAGAGTTGCTTAACACCCTTCCCCTGCCTGCCCCACCCTGAGTCAGATTCCTTGTTCTAAGAGGATAATAAAATGTATCTTATAGAATAGTGTCAGATTCAATGTATTAATAATTATAAATCACTTAGCACATTGCCTGGTATTTAGAAGTATAAAACATATAATAGTCATTATTTTTATCATCTAGTCTAATAGCCTCTTTTTAAAGAAGGGGAAACTGAAGTCCAGAAGTGGGAAAATGACTATTTACCAGTTAGTGGCAGGCCTAGGATTAGTAGCAGTAACTAGTTTTGTTTGTCACTATAGGCTAGGGTACATTCTGCAGTAACAAATCTTTCCCTAAATCTCAATGCATTGACACAATAAATGTTATTTACTGTTTATGCAAAGTTGGATGCAAATGAAGTGACCCTACTGCTTACTGTAGCTACGTGGTCTGGAGCCCATGGTTTCCAAGACCACCACAGAAGGGGCAGATAGAGATGGAGGAGGTGTGTCTGCCCCTAACTGCTCTGGCTGCTCCATTGGTCACAATGAGTCACATGACCACCACCCAAGGGAGGCTGGGAAAAAAAAAAATCAAACCTATTGTCATCCAGTCAATTCTGACTCATGGTGACCCCATGCATGTCAGAGTAGAACTGTGCTCCATAGGATTTTTAACAGAAGTAGATCACCAGGAAGGAGCCCTGGTTGTGCACTTGACTACCAAAAGGTTGGCAGTTTGAACCCACCCAGCAGTTCTGCAGGAGAAATACTTGGCTGTCTGCTCCCGTAAAGATGACAGCCTAGAAAACCCTGTGGGACAGTTCTACTCTGTAACATGGTATCGCTATGAGTTGAAATCAACTTGACCAAAGCTAACAACAACAAGATCACCAGGCCTTCCTTCTGTGGCACCACTGGTTGGATTCAAACTGCCAACCTTTCAGCTAGTAGCTGAGCGCAAACTGTCTGCATCTCCCAGGGGCCTTGGGAGTATAGGTAAGCACAGGGTTATTTGGTGAGCACAGTGTCTGCCACACTGGCCGTACAGAAGATAACACAATGCAGCGCACGATTGAGTGTTTTATAGCAGATCAAATACTAGGTGGACAGATTGCGATTAAGGGGCTAAGCAAGGGGGTTAGTCCAGTGCTGAGAAGTCTAGAGAAGGGAAATATAAATAAGGGCAAGAGGGCTAAGCATTATTTGTTGAGAAGTAGCCAGCCCTAGAATAGGCCCCAAGACTCGACTGGGATCTAGAAAGTTGGGTAGAATCAGGAGAGGTAGAGAGGGACATGTGCAAATGAAGAAGACTTCCTGGAGTGAGGAGTACCTAGGTGGGGCAAATGGAGAACGCACCTGGCTGCTAACTGGAAGGTTGGAGGCTCAATTTCACCCAGAGGTACTTCAGAAGAAAGGTCTGGTGATCTACTTTTGAAAAATCAGCTACGGAAAACCCTACAGAGCACAGTTCTGCTCTAATATACATGGGGCTGCCAGGAGTCAAGTCAACTTGATGGCAACTTTTTTTTTCTGAAGCAATGAGCCTGAGGCCCAATAGTTGTTCCCAGGGACCAGGGTGGAGGGAGAGTTAGGTGGACACCTTTGCACCACTGTGATCATTCGTCATTTCCAATAGCTGAAGACACTGCTCCTGCCTCTCCGGCTCACGTTCATCTGGAGAAAATTCCACAGACCTCAGGCTTCTTCATAGGCCTTGAAGTAAATACTTGTTGAAAAGCGTAGTGCGGAAGAAAGAGCACTGGATGAGGAATCAGTAAGTATAGGTTTACTGTTCCACTGTTGCCCCTGACTACGTGTATGACCTTGACTAAGCCTCCCCACCTGGGCCTCAGTTCTCACTGGTAAAATGAAGGGTTCCCTAAGAACTTTTATAGATCTGGTTTTCTAGGGCTCTAAGCCTCCTATGGAGCCCTGGTGGCTCAGTGGTTAAAAGCTCAGCTGTTAATCAAAAGGTCAGCAGTTTGAATCTACCAGCTGCTCCTTGGAAACCCTATGGGGCAGTTCTACTCTGTCCTATAGGTTTGCTATGAGTCAGAAATGACTCAGTGACAATGGGTTTGGTTTTTTTTGAAAGCCTCCTACGGAGCCTTGGTGGTGCAGTGGTTTGAACCCATCAGCTGCTCTGTGGGAGAAAAGATATGGCAGTCTGCTTCTGTAAAGATTATAGCCTTGGAAACCCCATGGGGCAGTTCTACTCTGTCCTATAGCGTCGCTGTAAGTCAGAATCTACTCTACGGCAATGAGTTTGGTTTGGGTTTTAAGCCTCCTATGGGAGCCCCTGGGTAGTACCAATGGTTAATGCCCTTGGCTGCTAACTGAAAGGCTGGAGGTTCGATTCCACCCAGAGGCACCTCGGAAGAAGGGCCTGGTGATCTACTTCTGAAAAAAATCAGCCATTAAAAATCCTATGGAGCATAGTTCTTCTCTGACACACATGGGGTTGCCATGAGTCAGAGTGGACTTGTTGGCAAACAACAACAACAAAGCCTATTGCCATCATTTATAGGATTTATTTGTAGGTAAAATCTTTGAAGGGATGGTCTGGCATTATCCTCTGGGTAAAGATTCAGGGGAAGAGAGGATTTGACCAGGGACATAGCAGTTTAGAGGGTGAACAGGATTGAACATGGCATATGCAAATCTCTGATGAGGGGCCAAGCTTACATCGAATGGAGGGAGTATTCAGAGGCAGCCTTGGAAGCTGGGCCCTGCCTCATAAATCTCAGCACTGACATATCAATCAGTCAGTTCAATCAGTTGCAACATTTTTTTTCTTTTGGAAATAAATAAAGATGAAGGCAAGAGATACCACACAAAGAGGAAACCTCAGAGCAGCGTGGATAGTCACACTGCCACAGAGTCCTGGTGCTGGATTCTGATTTATGGGGCAGGCTGAATTTGATAAATCAGGTATCTGAATCCACTGGGTTTAGGTTCTTGTTTCCTAAATGGGAACTTAATGTTGCTCACTCATTCATAGGTGCGATGCTGCATCAGAAAGTTAATATATAAATCTGTTATTCACAAGGGTCTCCATGTTTGTTTTTTAAAAAGCAAGCTTATAAATCATACGCATCTCAGATAGAAACCTTCCGAGTATAAATTGTCACCGTCTTCCTATACATCTCACATCTTGAGTTCTTCCTGATCAATCAGACCTCACACATTTGGGGAGGGAGCCTGGTAGAAAAGGGCCGGTTTGTGACTGGGGGTGTTGGGAGCTGCCGGAGATAATGGGGAGGCAGAGGGATGGGCAGGGGAACACAAGAAGTAATTTGTTCCTCATTTAGCCTGGACTCCTTTTATTTATTTATTTTATAGCCTATCTGGCTCTGGGAGTCCACTGATTTAAAAAAAAAAAGTTGTAAGCCAATAAAATATGCAACTGGAGGTGATTCTGGAGCTGGTTTATTAGGCAATTTCCTGTATGGCTCCCCAGGGGAACGCGACAAATCTCCACACCCTGTTCCAGCTGGGCTCTCAGACTGGCATTAACCCTTGGCGCGAGTTACGCTAACTTCAGGGGTATGTCCTGGGCTCCCTGCCTCTGCTCTTCACCCAGGATGAGCTCCTTCCTGTGACTGAGGCATTGGTACCGGTACCAGTTGCTGTGGAGTCGATTCCCACTCCTGGGGACCCCATGGATGACAGAGTAGAACTGTGTTCCATAGGGTTTTAAGCTGCTGACTTTTCAGCAGTAGATTGCCAGGCCTTTCTTCTGAGGTGCCTCTGGGAGAACTTAAATCACCAACATGTTGATCAGCAGCCAAGCATGTTAACCATTTGTACCACCCAAGTGGTGTATCTGCCCACCTCTGAAAAGACCAAGTATCTCCCTGCTACTCCAGCGGTCTCCATAGTCCCTTCTTTTCCTCACTCAGTCCAAATGTACTCCTTTAGGAAGCCACCTTCTCCAAGAAGTCTTCCCTAACTAAATGCACATGTTGTTGAGCACATTAGCATTTACATTAGCAAATGACAAGAAGCAAAAAGCAAAGGAGAAACTTTGTGATCAGAAGATGAAATAATAAAGGAAGCTTGTGTTTTTAGGAATTGCCTCCTTCTTGTATGTAGACTGGGACTTCTGGGTCTGTGTGGAGTGAGGAGGAGTCTGGAATCCTGAAATTTCTCTCAGGATGGACTCCCCTCCGACTGCCCACAGGTACAGGCAGTTCCTCCCTCACTCGTGGGCACTAGACATTCCAAGCTCTTAATTGTAAAAGGGCTTTCATTGACTTCTCCCGGGTCGACCTGCTCCTTGAGCCACCTCTCCCTCCGCCACTTGTCCTGGAATAGACACGCATCCCTCCAGACTGCTCCATGTCCAGGCTGGCTTTTTAAAGAGGAGATTCGTCTCAGAGAATGTCTTCATTGAGGAATTGAAGTGCTTTCATTTTAACTACGGGGGTGCCTCACTTAACATGCTAAATAGATTTCTGAAAAGGTTGTAAGTTAAATGAAAAAAATTGAAATTCTCCTTTAAAAGCACTAGGAGAGGTTTCTATTTAAAGCAGTATTATGATAAATCTTTTTGCAAAGAATTGCTCTAGTCTCAAGCAACAAATTTGCAGTTCTGTTTTCCTGATGGACCTTTCTACCTAGATAGTAATAATGATAACAGTATTGGCTGCTTATTGTGTGCAAACATATACATACATATATATAAGAATATATAATATATATATAATTTCTCTACCATAAACCTATGATACAATTCCTAAAACTACCTCTATTTAACAGATAAAGAAATTAAGACACAGAGAGATAAAGTAACATAGTCAGGAAGTGGCAAAGTCAAGATAGCTCAGTAGCAGCTCAAACTCAGTATACCTAAAACCAAATTTGTCATTTTCCACCTTTTCCGTCTATACTAACCTTTTCCTTATCTCTGTGGCCAGCACTGCTATACTCCCAATTAGTGGACAGAACCAAACCTTAGAGTATTTTTATTTTCTCTCCCTACTCCTTTTTTCCTGCTCTGCCCTGCTCAGTCTGCTTTAAGTTCTGTTGATTTGACCACAATTTCACCCTTCTTGTCACTTCCATTTTTGTTTACTCCTGTCATAGATTGAATTGTGTCCCCCCAAAATATCTGTCAACTTGGCTAGGCCATGATTCCCAGTATTGTGTGATTGTCCAGCATTTTGTCATCTGATGTGATTTTCCTGTGTGTTGTAAATCCTCACCTCTATGATGTTGATGAGATGGGATTAGTGGCAGTTATATTATGAGGCAGGACTCAATCTACAGGATTGGATTGTGTCTTGAGGAAATCTCTTTTGAGATAGAAAAGAGAGAAGCGAGCAAAAAGACATGAGGAAATTCATACCACCAAGAAAACAGTGCTGGGAGCAGAGCGTGTCCTTTGGGCCTGACATTCCTGCGGGGAGAAGCTCCGAGACCAAGGGAAGATTGATAATGAGGACCTTCCTCCATAACCGACAGAGAGAGAAAGCCTTCCCTTAGAGCTGGCACTCTGCATTTGGACTTCTAGCCTTCTCGACTGTGAGAGAATAAATTTCTCTTTGTTAAAGCCATCCACTTGTGGTATTTCTGTTATAGTGGCACTAGAAACCAGACAACTCCCTATCTCCCTTCAGCAGCCCCCCGCCCCGCCCCATTACATCCCTTGTATTGGTGGTGAAGTGGTAGAATCCCCGCCTTCCATGCAGGAGACCTGGGTTCGATACCCACAGAAGGCACCTCATGCACAGCCACTACCTGTCTGTCAGTGGAGGCTTACGTGTTATGATGCTGAACAGGTTTCAGCCGAGCTTCCAAGCTAAGACAGACTAGGAAGAAAGACTTGGCGGTCTACTTCTGAAAAATCAACCAGTGAAAATCCTATGGATCACAATGGTCCAATCAGCAACCAGTCATGGGGATGGCACAGGAAAGGGGCAACGTTTTGTTCCATTGTGCATAGGATCTCCATGAGTTGGAGGCCAGCTCAATAGCAGCTAACAACAATATTCTGTTGCAATAGCTTACCAACCAGTGTTCCTACTCAGTCAATGTGTGCTGTGCCCACCCTGCTCATTGTTTGCCAGAGTAACCTTCATAAAGCTACACTGCACACGCTATGCCCCCTCCTCAAAACTGTTTAGTGGGACCCTCTGCCACAGAAGAAGCCCACCCTCCTTGTCCTGGCACTCATGGCCTTCCAGTCTGTCCTCAACCTACTTCTCCATTCTTTGTGCCTCTCACTTCCTACCCTGTGGAGGCCTTGCCCTTCCAGAAACTTGCCCTGCAAGTGCCTGCTCTTACTGTTCCTCTCTGATTAGATAGTAGCAGCTCATTGCTCTTGTCTCTCCCATTGCTGGCATTGTCCCTGCCAGAACCAACTGACCCTTCATCTGGGCTTCCAGAGAACTCTCTAGCTCTCTGAAAGACCCAACACTTTCTGTCCTGCGTAACAAACTTGATCTATAGTTTGCTTCTCTTTGCAAGCTACTTATTCTATTTGACCACATGCTTTCTGCAGGGCACGCTGTAGGTCCTGGATATACCGAAGTGCATAAGACATGACTCACGCCCTGGAAGAATGAATCATTCCATGGGAAAGAGAGGCACTAAAGGGAGTTAATTATTTCAATTTAACTTGTAGGTACAGAGCTGGAGGTCTATGCGTAGAGTTGAGGGAGGCATAGGAAGGACATTACTGTAGCCCCATTTTCTGTTTTTACCCTTCAGTACAGAGCAAAGTTCAATGCACACAGTGGGGCCTCAGGGGGTGTTTATTTAATTAATTCCTTAGTTACTCTTTGTTAAAGGGGATTTAAAAATATTTGATCGGTTTCACCCATCTGAGGTATATATTAGGTACTTGTACATTGTACTGTGAGCTAATGGCTGATTGCTGATTTATTGTTCTGGAAATGTTCTCAAGGCTATTTTGTGTGTGTTTCATATGTGTTAATGAGCTCCTCAAGGAATTCTGTATTGTATTCCTTTATTTCCCAGAGAACAGGGAATTGACGGCTAAAATCCCATCCACATTTACATATCAGAGCAAGGGGGTCAGCCATTACTCACACTCTCACTCAACTTGGACCACTTTTGGCCTCATGTTTTTATATTGGAGAATGGAAGGATGGAGGGATAGTTAAATCTTACTCTTTAAGACCTCTTAGAAGCCAGCATGTAGATGATAGTGATTGTTTATTCAGCTGTAACCTGGCTAAGGACCATTAAGCCTCCTGAACTCAGTTTCTTTATCTCTGAAATTAACACCTACCCCCAAGGGCTGTTGTGAGAACTAAGTGAAATAATGTGTGCCACATACCTAGCACAGTACCTGACACATGGTCAGCATCTAATAAATGGCAGCCATTTTAGCAACAACCTTATTATTGAGCACTACCACGACAGACAAACACTGGACTCCAAAAAACCAAACCAGTTGCCTTGAGTTGTTTCCAACTTATGGTGACTCCATTTCTCAGAAGTAGATCTCCAGGCCTTTCTTCTGAAGTACCTCTGGGTGAATTCGAAACTCCAACTTTTTCCATTAGCAGCTGAGAGTGTCAACTGTTTTTACCACCCAGAGACTCCCAAACACTAGGCTATGTCTTGGGAATGTAGTGATGATTAATACAAATTTATTTTTTACTCCCAAAAAGATCAGAGTCTTTTTGGCAATTTATGTCTCCATATTCTCTATTATACTATAAACTCTGAAAAGGCAAGGACGATATTTTTTTTGTCCATTACTTTGCAGCAGAACCTAGACGAGTCCAAAGTCATTACAGTGGCCTGTAAGGCCCTCCTGAGTTCCCACCCTCCCACCACTACTGCCTCTCTGATTCCTCCCCTTCTCCACTATCCCTTGCTTGCCTTCATTCTGCTCTAACCACACTGGCCTTCTGCTGTTTTCTGAATATTCCAGGCCCACTTTTGCGTCAAGGTGTCTGCAGTGGCTGTTTCATCTGGTTGAATGCACTTCCTTCAGATATCTCCAAGGTTTATTGCGTCACTTCCCACTTATCTTTAATCAAATATCACCATTTCTGACCACCCATTTAAAATTGGTACCCAAACATACTCCCTACCCTACTTACACTTAATTTCTTTTTCTCAGAGGCACTTACTATCCACTGCCATACTTCATATTTTACTTTTTTACTTATTTTCTCTTTCCTTCTACTAGAATGTAAGCTCTCTGAGGGCAGGAATTTTGTCTGTTTCATTCACTGCCCTATCCCAATGCCCAGAACAGTTCAACACTGCAGGTGTTGAATCAACATCTTTTGAATGAATAAATCACATCTGAGGATGAGCGGAGGCTCCAGGCCTCATGCCTGTCTCTGTCTCTGTTTTTCCAGGACTTGGGGAACTCAGTGTGCAAGACCTGCCACAGCAGACCAGAGCCAGCGTGTTGGTTCTTCTTCACCTTGGTTCCCTTTCATTTCTTACAAAACCACCTAAACAGGCTTTCTGTTTAAGAAGTGCCTTCCTTCCCAGCATCACTTAGTGGAGAAAATATTTAGTTGGGTTTGATGTTGGCAATACATCAAAATCCAATAATCATACCATAGTGCAATTGCATTGATGGGTGTGAGATCCATAACATAATAACATACAATCTGCACATCGGGATCACAAAGGCGAATCTATAATTTTGTTTTATTTATTTTCTTAAAATGCGACAAGCCCACATGTTGCTTGAAATGATGAAAGCGAGGACAAACAGAAATGCGGGAGATTTATGAGCTGTGTTAGCCAAGTCTTGGGGATTCCTCCTTGCTTCATGCTTGGAAGATAGGCCTGAGCAATTTCTCCTTTTACTTCAGCAATATCTTGTTTGCATTCGGAAGAAAGACCCCCGACCTGTAAACATATTAGCAGGCATGTTTTCTTTATGAGTGTGTAAATTTCTCCACAGTGTGTGCCTCCTGGGTCTTGGGGACCTGTTTATTGGTGTGAGATATGCTGAGGCTTGGGATGAGCAGCTCATGTGGGGAGAAAGCTCCAGTGTGGTCTAGACTTGCACCAAGTGGAGGGTGGGGGATAGTGTGGGGGATGTTTAAAAGCAGCAGGCATTTTCTCTGAACAATGGAGAAGGAATCTGCTTAAATGAAATAACAAAAAACAATTTCAAAAACCTGTGAGCTAGGTTCCAAGGGTCAGGGTTGGACAGATTCAGATCTACCAAAGCTATCTGTACTGGGTTGAAGTGTCCCCCCAAAATGTATGTCCATGGGAACTTGTGAATATGAACCTTATTTGGAAATAGGGTCTTTGCAGATATAATCAAGTTAAGACAAGGTTGTATTGGATTAGAACCAAAAAAAAACGAAACCAAACCCTTTGCCATTGAATCAATTCCAACTCATAGTGTCCCTATAGGACAGAGTAGAACTGCCCCATAGAGTTTCCAAGGAGGGGCTGGTAGACTCCAACTGCCGACCTTTTGGTTCGTTAGCTGAATGCTTAACCACTGCACCACCAGGGCACCAGAATCAATGATAACCATTGTTTATTGAAAGCTTGCTGTATGGCAGGAATTTTCTAATAACATCTCATTCACCACACTGCCAGGGGGCTGTGCTGGTCTCTGATTTGTCCATGAGGAACCAGAGGCTCAAAAAGATTATGTGACTGAGAAAGGAAGTGTTAAAGCTAGAGCGTGAGCCCTTATCTGGTTTTCCCTCTGCTTCACTATTTTAGAGTCACCAGACTTGTTATCAGTACTGTCCTTAGTCCTGTGCAACTAGGACCCTTGCTCTGGGCTCTGTGCTTAGAGGGCCCCTGCACTGGCCTTTCTCCTGTCATACCCCTCCTTATATCTTTAGCACCAAAGAGTGTGGAGCCCACACCCATCCTTCAAGACCAAGCTCTGAGTCCTCAGGACCAACACATTTCCTCCTCAAACAGCCTGAGTGTACTTCCAGAGCCTACACAGGCCTCTTCCCAAGATCTAATGGTGTCAACCCTGAGGCTCGAGGGGCGGCCAAAAGGTAGCATTTTGAATGTAGGGCAAGTGAACGGAGCTTAGACACAGGGTCTAGAGTACCTATACATGTGCATGCAAGGCCTCTTGTTGTGTAGAATGAAACCAGATGTGGTAAGAGAAAGCAGAGGGACCACAGTCTGTTTGCCTCCATTGTACTCTTGCTTCAGAACCCACAAATGGCATACTTGTCATTTTGATCATCATGTCCTGTGTGTGTATGGCTTCTTCATAGTTGCTATGTATCCATTCCATCCTTTGATATTCAAAGCAAATCCATTTGAGATAGGAGGGACCTAAGATTGAGGGAAAATCCACAGGTGGTAACCACACCCAGGTCTGCCCTCCTCCAACACTATGTATGGCCCGTGCTTTCTGTCCCTTGCATGCCCTGACCCAAGGCACACAAGCCCTTCCTCTTTCCCAGCATCCTCCCCCACAAACCAAGAAATCTATTTGTATCTCAGGGACAAGCTCTTTGAACCTTCCCCCTACCACTGTCCTCTAGTTTAGCTAACCTGACAAAACATCTCGGAGAACATGGACAAGAGAACCCATGGAGTCTTCCATCTCAGGCTGGCTATGTATTACTTGATGGTCAGATCACAGGGAAAGGTGGCACCTGAGGGAAAGACCATCTGCAGTAAGAAAATACCAAGTACCTTCTCATTGCCCTTTTCTCTCCTGGTTGTCCCCCATGGGCCCACAAAGCCCTGGGCTCTCATGAAGCAGTAGCACCTGGCTGCTAGGAGGCCCCTTGAACTCTAGACCAGGCTCCTCTTGGAATGGCAGAGAGTGTTTCCGCATGTAGGATCTGGAGGTATAGACTCAGCCTGCGGTTGAAGGCTCTCTACATGTGACCTCACTGTTGCCTCTCACTTACATCTACCACCAATTCCCTAGGTAAACTCAGCCCCAACTGGACTGGTTTCTTCATGGCCCAGTCAACACTCTTGGTCTCTCTCGAAGTCTTTGTCTTGCTTCTGTCATCTTCCCTGCTGAGAATGTCCATTTCATTTCTCCTGTTTTGGATGTTTTACGTGTTTTTCAAACCCTTCGTTGATTGGAAGTCTTGCTACTTGAGGTATGGCTGAAGAAACTACATTGCTTAGTCAGGGAAAGAAAGACAAGAACAAAGAAAGCTGACTTGAAATATGTGAAGGATTGTCCTGTGGAAGAGAGAGTAGATTTGACATATGTAGCCCCAAGGAGGTGAATCAGAGACAACAGCAACAGTGAAACAGATTCCAGCCTAATTTAAGAAAGAACCTCCAAGCAGCAAAAGAGGCTCAAATACGGAATACACTGTCTTTGGCAGTATCAAGTCGCTGGTCAGACCCTGACTCTGTTCAACCAATGGGTCATTCACTGAGGCTGATGAAGATGAGATTTAAGCACCAAATGTAGGCTTGGTGTAAATGACTATTAAGGTCCCCTCAAGCCCTGAGATCTAGGTTTTATAGTTTTATCTCTTCTGGAAGGTCTTATTTATCTACCTCTACCTTCAGAGATGGTGCCCTGGTGGCACAGAGGTTAATAGTTTGGCTGCTAACCAAAAGGTTGGCAGTTCAAATCTACCAGCTGCCCCTTGGAAACCCTATGGGGCAGTTCTACTCTGTCCTATAGGGTCACCATGAATCGGAATTGACTCGACCTTCAGAGATATTCATTTCTCTAGAAAACTGTAGTGCTTAAAACCGCGACCTCTATATTTAGGTCTTACCTTCTTATAATTGCCTTGCCTATTTTTAGTTACCCTCTGTAGATTAAAAACTCCTTGAAGTTAGGGGCCATTTCTTAGACAATTTTCCCTCCAGCATATAATTGGGGAGGGGGGAGGCTGCAATAAATATGTCTGTTCCAAATGACAACTTTTTCTGATTATAAAATTAATCTATGCTTATTAAGGAGAGTTTGGAAACTACCACAAAGTATAAAGAATTTTATAACAATTATCTATGATCCCATCATCTAGGTTATCAGTGGTTACTGATAACATTTTTTGCATTATTTTTTATCTATCCTTCAACAAATATTTATGTGTTTGAAATGATGAGAACAAACTTACGGAGCAAGTTTCTATTTTTCACATTTAGAAACAAGTGGAAAATTTAGTCAGCCCTCTGGGATGGTGCACTTCTTTCTGGTCCAGAACTTCTTTCTGGTTCCTGGTGACACCCCCCCCCCCACCCCGTGCCCTACCCCAGCAATAGAAGGGAGGGACTCTCAAATCATATCCCAGGTGGAGTACCCAAGAGTCACCCAGGAAGGTATCCTTTTTGTAGACTGTGTTTGCCTTCCAGCCCTAAGGTGTTACTCATGGACAAATGTGCTCTCATCCCCTACAATTACCAGGGGGTCTCCAGAGGGAAGATTAGCCTGGCTGGAGATGCATGTGTGTGTGTTTTCTTTCCTCCCTAACTCACTGAGAGCTTGGCAAGGCCAAGAGAGAGGCAGCTGATTATTTTTAGCCCCTTGTTCCTCCGAATGGATTGTGCATAACAAAAGAATGCTAATGCTCAGTGTCTTTATGAAAGCACTCGAGTTCATCAGCTTTGCAAAGAAGTGAAATTAAATCAAGATTTAATTGGGATATGCATGTTTTATTCATGCTACTAACCACAGGAGAAGCCAGCAAGCTGAAGGTAAAAAAGAGGGGAAAAAAATCTTTTGAAAAGTTGTTTCTCTCTGATTAAATAGAGATAGTTTCCAACTTCAAAGAGAGCAGGCCTTTAATGTATTTTAAATGCTCAACTACTCTTGGCCTGGCCAGCTCTGTTTCTGGTGGTTGACAGCAACCCAGGCATGCTCTGCTTCTGCGTTCATGTCCTGGCCTCCAGAAACAGGTGCGTGACTCTTGCTCCTACCATCTGTGCTTCAGTATGGAGCCCTTCAAACAGCTGTTCCAGGACCTTGGGGAGGGGTGGGGTATAGCTCAGAGGATCTGTCATTATCCCTTGAATATAAACAGACTCTACTACTAAAGTCTGAAGAACAAATAATACTGAGGAATAAGGCTTTCCTCCTTCATCAGGGATTTCTATCCTTTGAAAGGGGACATTTGCTGAGTACCAAGCTGGTGTAGGTACTAAGATAAGGCAGTCCCTGCCTGAGCCTCATGCACCTAGCAGTATATGATAAGAGATTAAACAAACACTCGAATAACATGGAAAAAAGACAGAGAAAGGCAAAGTCTGCTGGAAAGGTTTAAGATGCTCTGGGAGATCAAAGGAAGGCATAATCCAATTGAGAGACCAAAGAAAGCTTTATGGTGGAGATGACATTTGAGTTGGGTTAGAAGAATGTAAATGGAGAGCAAGTGTTCCAAGCAGCAAACCCCAAGTCCAGTTGCTGCAGTTGGAAAGCCTGGAAGATGCTTAGGGGAAGACAACTATTCTGATTAGCTATGGCTTGTGGTACATACGGTGGAGCAGTGGGAGAGTTTGGGAATATAAGTTGGGACAAAAGCATGGAGAGCCTTAAACTCAAGTTGAGCAGTTTGAAAGTAAGGGGATTAGCTATATTTTAGGGGATAAATGGCTTTATATTCATAGATTCAGAAGCCTGTAGAATTGGAAGAGATTTTCAGAGTTATCTGGTCCAAGGATTGCCCCTCTTACAGCACACTGCCTCCTATGGCCATGGCAGGTATCACTTATCCATCTCGGCACTTACTTCTTCTGAGCCCAGAATGAAGCTTACGGTCTTTTTGAACAGAGCAAACCAGTAGCCACTGCTAGATTCTTGCTATCTGAATCTTTTTCCTGACACAGTTGGACATTTCATATCTCAAAAATTATCTTCTTGAAGTGGATGGGATAGGTACTTCTAGCTTTATGTAATAGTGAGCTAGGTTATTTGGACCTAATTACTCACTGTGAAAAAATATATATAATCCTTCTTAAAAGTATCAAATAGGTAACAAGATAGTAGGGAATTACCAGGGAAATTAAGGGAAAACATGAGAGAGAAAGACAACTTGGAAGATATTTTGCCTTACAGGCATTGGCCAATGTGAGAAATTGTGAAACTTTGTTTTGATGGCCTTATGGGCAAAGGGTGGTAGAAGTGAAAATTCAAGACATGTATAAGATTTGAGGTCGAAAAGGTCACATGCTCCATAACAAAGTGGTATAAAGGTGAACAAGAAGTAATTCAGCCCTCCTGCATGTTTACAGTCCTGTTTTACATCTCCTGAGTCATCCAACTCGGTATAAGGTGGTCCTCTACTGATACATCTTTGGCACTTGGAAATATGATGCAAATTGTCTATAAAGGAAGACATGTTTATCCTTGACCTCAAATATTACTACAAATAATTATTTTAATTTCAATGAGTAGAATAAAATCAAAGATAACCAATTCACAAGGAAACAAAACATCATGAGTGAGAAAAAATGGAAACAAAAACATATTTACAAGGACTTCAGATACTGAATTCATCAGACACACACTACAAAACAACTATGATTACTTCGGATTGAAGCTTGGGTTCCCAGAGACATAGTTTTTGAAAAGGAGGTTAAACTTTAGGAAGTTTATTGGGGATCAACACCTGCGACAGGAAAGAACAGAAGCGATTAGGCAGAAGGAGAAGTTGGGCTGGGGTCCAGTCTTATCAAGTCCTCAGCCAATACCAGGAGGATATCTAAAGCTGCGATAGCCCTTCAGAGATGTCCTGAGTTGGAGGAAGGGAGTCATGTCTTTATGACAACCAGTTCTTTGGTATGAATCATGCCTCAAAAGGGGCATGATCTTGTTGAAAGAACCTCTTTTCCACCAAGACAAGGTGCAAAGAGACTGTCAGACAATAACATTGCCAGCAGCTGGGCAAACAAATTCCTTGTTTTTTGTTTAAATTTTTTTTTTTATTGTACTTTAGACGAAGGTTTACAGAACAAACAGTTTTTCATTAAACAGTCAGTACACATATTGTTTTATGACATTGGTTAACAACCCCATGACACGTCAATACTCTCCCTTTCTCGACCTTGGGTTCCCTATCTCCAGCTTTCCTGTCCCCTTCTGCCTTCTAGTCCTTGTCCCTGCACTGCTGTGCCTCCTTAGTCTCATTTTGTTTTATGGGTCTGTCCAATCCCCAGCTGAATGGTGAACCTCGGGAGTGACTTCACCACTGAGCTAAAAGGGTGTCCGGGGGCCATACTCTCGGGGTCTCTCCAGTCTCTATCAGGCCAGTAAATCTGGTCTTTTTTTGTGTGTTAGAATTTTCTTCTATATCCTTCTCCAGCTCTGTCCAGAATCCCTCTGTTGTGATCCCGGTCAGAGCAGTCAGTGGTGGTAGCTGGGCACCATCTGGCTGTACTGGACTCAGTCTGGTGGAGGCCTTGGTAGCTGTGGTCCATTAGTCCTTTGGGCTAATCTTTTCCTTGTATCCTGTTCTCTTCATTCTCCCTTGCTCCCAAAGGGGTGAGACCAGTGGAGTATCTTAGATGGCTGCTCACAGGCTTTTAAGACCCCAGATGCTACTCAGCAAGGTAGAATGTAAAACACTGTCTTTATCAATTGTGTTATGCCAGTTGAGCTAGATGTTCCTGAGACCATGGTCCCCACAGCCCTCCACCCAATAATACAGTTCCTCAGGGAGTTTGGATGTGTCTATGGACTTTCCATGACCTTTCCTTGTACAAGTTGTGCTGGCTTCCCCAGTATTGTGTACTGTCTTACCCTTCACCAAAGTTACCACTTACCTATTGTCTCTTTAGTATTTCCCCCCAACCCTCCCAACCCTCGTAACCAACAAAAATTGCTACTTTTTGTGTGTAAACTTTTTCATGAGTTTTTACAATAGAGGTCTCATACAATATTTGTCCTTTTGTGACTGACTTATTTCACTCAGCATAATGTCCTCTAGTTTCATCCATGTTATGAGATGCTTCACAGATTCATCATTGTTCGTTATTGTTGCATAATACTCCATTGTGTGTATGTACCATAGTTTGTCCATTCATCTGTTGATGGGCATCTAGGTGGTTTCCATCTTTTTGCCATTGTGAACAATGCTGCAGTGAACATGAGTATGCATATGTGTATGCATGTGACGGCTCTTATTTCCCTAACATATATTCCTAGGAGTGGGATTGCTGGATCGGATGGTATTTCTATTTCTAGCTTTCTAAGGAACTGCCATATCATTTTCCAAAATGGTTGTATCATTATGCATTCCCACCAGCAGTGCATAAGAGTTCTGTTCTCCCTGCAGCCTCTCCAACATTTGTTATTTCCAGTGTTTTTGATTCGTGCCAGTAATGCTGGGGTGAGATGGTATCTCATTGTGGTTTTAATTTGCATTTCTCTAACGGTTAGTGATCGTGAGCATTTCCTCTGTGTCTGTTGGCCGCTTGAATGTTTTCTTTGGTGAAGTGTCTGTTCATTTTCTTTACCTGTTTTTTAATTGGATTATTTGTCTTTTTGTTGTAGAAGTGTTGGATTTTCTTTTAGACTATAGAGATTAGACCTTTGTCTGACTTGTAATGCCCAAAATTTTTTTCCCAGTCTGTAGGTTCTCTTTTTACTATTTTGGTGAAGTTTTTTGAAGAGCATAGGTGTTTGATTTTTAGACCATCCCAGTTATCTAGCTTATCTTCTGGAGTTTGTGTGTTGATGGTTATGGTTTGTATCCTGTTAATGCCATGTATTAGGGACTCTAGTGTTGATCCTATTTTTTCTTCTATGAACTTTATAGTTTTTGGCTTTATATTTAGGTCTTTGATCCATTTTGAATTAGTTTTGTATATGGTATGAGGTATGGGTCCTGTTGCATTTTTTCGCAGATGGACATCCAGTTTTACCAGCACCATTTGTTAAAAAGACTGTCTTTTCTCCATTTGGTGGACTTTGGGCCCTTGTCGAAGATCAGGTGACTGTAGGTGGATAGATTTACATCTGGGTTCTCAATTCTGTTCCATTGGTCAATGTATCTGTTGTTGTACCAGTACCAGGCTGTTTTGACTACTGTAGCT
>NW_004444079.1:6156104-6157215 GCF_000243295.1 Trichechus manatus latirostris | reverse complement strand
GTTGTACCAGTACCAGGCTGTTTTGACTACTGTAGCTGTATAGCAGGTTCTGAGGTCAGGTAGTGTGAGTCCTCCTACTTTATTCTTCTTCTTCAATAGTGCTTTATTTTTTTGGGGCTTCTTCCCTTTCCATATAAAGTTAATGATTAGTTTTTCCATCTCTTTGAAGAATGTTGTTGGTATTTTGTTCGAGACTGTATTGTATTTGTAAATTGCTTTGGGTAGAATTGTCATTTTCACTGTGTTGAGTCTACCTATCCATGAGCAAGGTATGTTTTTCCATTTGGGTAGATCCCTTTAGGTTTCTTGCAGTAGTGTTTTGTAGTTTTTTTTATATAGGTCTTTTACATCCCTGGTTAGATTTATTCCTAAGTATTTTACTTTTTAGGGGCTATTATAAATAGTATTGTTTTCCTGATTTCCTTTTCATCGTTCTCTTTATTGGTGTATAGGAATTTAACTGATTTTTGTATGTTTATCTTGTATCCTGCTACTCTGCTGAATCTTTCTATGAGTTCCAGTAGATTTCTCGTGGAGTTTTTAGGGTTTTCTATGTATAGTATCATATCATCTGTAAACAGAGACAGTTTAAGTTCTTTATTACCCATTTGGATGTCTTTTATTTCTTTTTCTTGCCTTATTGCTCTAGCTAGAACTTCCAGCACAATGTTAAATAGGAGTGGTGATAAAAGGCATCCTTGCCTTGTTCCTGTTCTTAGGGGGAATGTTTTCAGCTCTCTCCATTAAGTATGATGTTGGCTGTTGGTTTTGCATAGATACCCTTTATTATGTTGAGAAATTTCCCTTCTATGCTTATTTTATTGAGAGTTTTGTTTTATCAGGAATGGGTGTTGGACTTTGTCAAATGTCTTTTCTGTGTCAATTGAGATAATCATGTAATTCTTTTCTTTCCTTTTATTTATGTGGTGGATTACGTTGATTGATTTTCTAATGTTGAACCATCCTTGCATACCTAGTATGAATCCCACTTGGTCATGGTGTATTATTTTTTTGATATGATGCTGAATTCTATTGGCTAGAATTTTTTTGAGAATGTTAACATCGATATTCATGAGAGATATTGGTCTGTAATTTTCTTTTTTTGTGGCAT
>NW_004444079.1:6152913-6155416 GCF_000243295.1 Trichechus manatus latirostris | reverse complement strand
TGGATCTTGTTGAGGATTGCTCTGTGGCCTAAGATGTGGTCTATTCTGGAGAATGTTCCATGTGCATTGGAAAAGAATGTGTACTTTGCAGCTGTGGGGTAGAGTGTTCTATATATGTCTATGAATTCAAGTTGGCTGATTATGCCCTTAATACCTTAGTCTTAAAAGGGGGTGGGCAGTGCAGCCCAGAGTCTATGGCACTCTATTTAAGAAAATAAAAAAGAAGTGTGGATATATCTGTATAAGCAGGAAACCATAAAGATTAACACAGCAGATTTTAAAAAAATTAGAACTTCTGGAAAGAAAAAATCCAGTTACTAAAATTGAAAACCCAATGGATGAGTTTAACTGCAGGTTAAACACAACTGAAGAAAGAATTAGTAAACTGGAGGAAGTGTCAGAAGAAATTAGTCTGTGTACATCATGAAGAGACAAATAGGTGAAAAATGAAGAATAATAGTTACGTAACTTACAGAATTGAGTGGGAGGTCTAACATACATTGAATCAGAATTCCAGGAAAGGAGAGGAGAATAGGGCAGAAACAATATTTGAAGAGATAACAAATAAAAATTTTTCAGGACAAATGCATGACACTAATCTACAGATTCAAGAAATGTTATAAATAAAAAGCAAGATAAAGAAAATACTTAGACACATCATAGTGAAACCAGATAACACCAGAGACAAAGAGGAAATCTTACTAGTAGCAATAGGAGAAAGACAGATGGCCTTCAAAGGAGTTGAACTGATTGCTGACTTCTCAATAACAATAAAGAAATAATAAAGCATGCCAAAAGCCAGTGGAATAATATCTTTAATATGTTGACAAAAGTGAATAGCTAATGAATAATTCTACACCTAGTGAAAAATGTCTTCTTTAAAATGAGGACAAAATTAAGAGATTTTTAGATAAACAAAATAGAATTTGTCATCAACAAACCCTCACTAAAAGAAATTATAAATGATGTATTTCTTGCAGAAAGAAAATGATTTTTGGTGGATGGTTTGAAATGCAGAAAGGAATCAAGAAAAAGAAAGGTTGTAAATAAGTGGTAAATTCAAATGAACATTGACTATACAAAACAGTAACAAACAGGTTCTGTTGCTTAAATTTAAAAACAGAATTGTTTAATTAACATGTTCTAAGATCTTTGTAAGAAGCCCTGGTAGCACAGTGATAAAGGAATTGATTAACTTTTGACTTCAATAATTTAAGTGTACAGCATGTATTTTCTAGAATGTATAGATCATGATTCAGTGCTGGAAAATAAAACAGTACTTTAGGAAGAAAATAATCTAATATAAACAATTTACAAAATTGTTGGAAAGACTAGAGGAGCAAAGGTAGAAGGACTGCATCTAGGCTTTCAGTTATGTCACCACAGCTGTAATTCAGATTTCATGAAGCTACCATTTGTTCCACTCAGAGTAGTGTATGTTGCAGGAAATAACTAGTGATATTATAGCTATTCCACAGCTTGAAGCTGGTGTCTGGTAGTGAAATGGCAGTGTTTGGTTGGTGCAAAAATTTATACCTCCAGTATAATGTTGAATGGAAGTGGTGAAAGTGGACAGCTTTGTCTTTTTCCTGATTGTACGGGGAGGAGGAAAGAATTTAGTCTTTCTTCATTATGATATTGACTGAGGTTGTTCATAAAATACAGAAGTTCCCTTATAATTATTAGTTGGCTGAGATTTTTTTAAAATAAGAAATGGATGTTGGGTTTTATCAAATGATTTTCTGCATCTACTGAGATATTCATACGGTTTTTCTTTTTAGGTTTGCTAATACAATGAATTATATTGATTCACTTTCACATGTTGGAGTCCTGGTGGCACAGTGGTTAAGAGCTCAGCTGCTAACCAAAATGTCAGCACTTCGAATCAACCAGCCACTCCTTGGAAACCGTATAAGGCAGTTCTACTCTGTCCTACAGGGTTGCTATGAGTCAGAATCGACTTGAAGGTAAGGAGTTTGTTTCATATGTGTCTTAGTCATCTAGTGCTGCTGTAACAGAAATACCAAAAGTGGATAGCTTCAACAAAGAGAAGTTTATTCTCTCATAGTGCAGTAGGCTACAAGTCCAAATTCAGGGCATCAGCTCCAGGGGAATGCTTTCTCTATCGGCTCTGGAGGAAGGTCCGTGTCATCAATCTTCCCTTGGTCTGGGAGCATCTCAGTGCAGGAACCTAAGGTCCAAAGGACGCACTCTGCTCCTGGGACTGCTTTCTTGGTTGTGTGAGGTTCCCCTGTGTCTCTGCTTGCTTCTCTCTTTTAAATCTCAAAAGAGATTGGATTAAGACACTAATCTTGTAAATGTCATCAGTATAACCTCATCACAGTGATAGAATGTACAACACATAAGGAGATCACATATAACCTTATCATAGTGATAGAGTTTACAACACATAAGGAAATCACATCAGACTACACAATCATACAATACTGGGAATCATGACCCAGCCAAGTTGACAGATATTTTGGGGGGACACAATTCAATC
>NW_004444079.1:6129458-6152496 GCF_000243295.1 Trichechus manatus latirostris | reverse complement strand
TTGCATTTTATCTAAGGTATTCAATTTATTATCATAAAGTTGTTGTTTCTTAATAGTCTTTTAACCTTTTCTTCTTATTATTATTTATTATAATTTATTATTATTCTTTTAATATCTGTAGAATCTATAGTAATTTTCCCTTTCTTATGCCTGATATTGATAACTTGGGTCTTCTCTGCTTTTCCTTTCTTTTCTTTTCTGATCAGCCTGGCTAGAAGTTTATCACTTTTATTGATTTTCCCAAAGAAGCTGCTTTTTCATTAGACCTCTTAACGTATTAATCATGTTGTTGTTAGTTGCCATCGAGTCAAGTCCAACTAATAGTGACCTCATGAGTGCAGAGTAGAACTGTTCCATAGGGTTTTCAAGGCTGTGACCTTTTGGAAGCAGATCACCAGACTTATCTTCCCAGGTGCCTCTGGGTGGGTTCAGACTGCCAACCTTTCAGCAAGTCAAGTGCTTAACCATTTGTGCCATCCAGTCTGATAATTCTAAAATTTAAAATTTCTGTCATATCTGAGTCTGGTTCTGATATTTGCTTTGTTTCTTTGGGCTGTGATTTTTTTTCCCCCACTTTTAGCATAACTTGTAACTTTTTGTTGAAAGCTGGACATGATTTATTCAGTAAAAGGAATAGAGATAAATAGACCTTTAGTGTGAGCGTTTATGTTATCTGGCTAAGAGTTAGGCTGTGTTTAATGTTTGCTGTAGATGTAGGTGTCAGAGGCAGAATTTGTTTTTGGTGTTCTCATTTTTCTCTCCCCTTTGTCTTTGGGATTACCTAGGGACTGTCCCTTAACTAAAATCTGAGCCTTGCAGTTCTTTTCAGCTGTAATTTCCTGTAATTAAATAGGAGCCCTATAGATGTTATGGTAAGATGTGAGAGAGCAGAAAGCATTCTATAATTCTATATTTTAGGTCTCAGTCTCTAGTGAGCCTGTGCTCCTGGGATGTGACTTTCATAAGTACTTCTCAGCATTTTATTTTCATCCCTTGTGGAGACAGGAATGTTCAAGAAGTCTGGAGCTGGGTATTTTCCTTTCTTCATATACAAGATTAGAAGAGTTGGAGTTAGGTATTTCCATTCTCCCACATCAAAAGCTAAAGGGGAATGGAGTTGGTATTTCTCTTCCCCCATGTTTGTCAGGCTCTGGTAAAACCCAGGTTGGATAGGCTTTGGTACAATAGTTTCCATTGACAACAGGACATTGTTAAGAACAAATTTCTCTGGCCATATTTCAGAATGGTTACTTTTCAACTCCCTCTGCTGAAAGCATGAGGGGATTTTTCTGATATTCACAGTGAGAGACTGGTGGAGTTCCTGGAGGCAGAATTCGTGAAAGTGTGGAGCTTCCCCCGAAGCTGGGACCCCAGGAGTTTCTAATCTTTCAAGCTAGTCCATGCTTAGTCTCCAGAAATTAGTCAATTACCCCTTAAGTATTCTTACCAATGCTGTCCTCAGCGATGGTGTCTGCTCCCATTAAGTTGTGATTTTCTGTATCTGTCTGTTTCTCTAGTTTTCAGGGAGATGATTTGTCCTGTGATTGCAATTCTTTGATGGTTATAAGAATTCTTGATTTTTAAGTTTTCAGCTTTTTTAGTTGTGAGAATGGGAATGACAATTTCCAAGAATTTTACATGTTGGACTGGAAATCTGAAGTCATTTCTGTCAGTTTTCCTCACATATATTGGTGCTCTGTTATTAGGAGCATATATGTTTATAATTGTTATATTTTCCTGAAGGATTGACCCATTTATCATTATAAAATGTTCTTTTTATCTCTAGTAATATTTTTTGTTTTAAAGTTTATTATGTCTGATATTAGTGTAGCCACTCTGGGTTTCTTGTGCCTAGTGTTTGCATGGCATGTTTTTACATCCTTTTACTTTCAATATACTTGTATCTTTGACTGTAAAGTATGTCTCCTGTAGAAATCATATAGTTAGATCATTTTTTAAAAATTTTATCCATCCTGAGAATCTCTGACAATGTCTGCCTTTGGACTGTAATATTTAATCCATTCACATTTAATATTCTTATTGATATACTTGGATTTGCATCTGCTATTTTGCTTTTTGTTTTCTATGTCTCATGTCTTTTTTATTCCTCTATTCATCCTTTACTGTTTTATTTTACATTAAGTGAATATTTTCTAATGTAGCATTCTAATTTCTTTTATGACTTTTTCACTATATTTGTTTTGTTCTTTTTTAAAGTGGAAACTGTGAGGTTTACCTTATACATCTTAACTTATCAGAATCAGCTTCAGGTTTATATTAACTTAATTCTAGTAATATATAGAAATGTTACTCCTATATCTACCACTCATCTGTCAGTTTGCTGTACTGTCGTGGCTTGCATGTTGCTGTGATGCTGGAAGCTACGCTACTGGTATCTGAAATACCAGCAGGGTCACCCATTGTGGACAGGTTTCAGCAGAGCTTCCAGACTAAGACAGGCTAAGAAGAAGGACCTGAAGACCTACTTCTGAAAATCTCATTGGCCAGTGAAAACCTTATGAATAGCAGTGGAACATTGTCTGATATAGTGCTGGAAGATGAGCCCCTCAGGTTGGAAGGCACTTAAAATATGACTGGGGAAAAGAGCTGCCTTCTCAAAATAAAGTCAACCTTAATACAATGGATGAAGTAAAGCTTTCAGGACCTTCATTTGCTGATGTGGCAAAACTCAAAATGAGAAGAAACAGCTACAAACATCCATTGATAATCAGAACGTAGATGGTACTAAGTATGAATCTAGCAAAATTGAAAGTTGTAAAAAGCAAAATGGAGTGCATAAAGATCGATGTCCTAGGCATTAGTGAGCTGAAATGCACTGGTATTGGCCATTTGAAATTGGACAACTGTATAGTCTACTATGTCAGGAATACCAAATTGAGGAGAAACAGCAACACATTCATCATTAAAAAGAATATTTCAAGATCTATCCTGAAGTACAACACTGTCAGTGATAGGATAATATCCATACATCTACAAGGAAGACCAGCTAATACAACTATTATTCAAATTTATGCACCAACCACTAATGCCAAAGATGAAGAAATTGAAGATTTTTACCAGCTTCTGCAGTCTGAAATTGATCAAACATGCAGTCAACATACAATGATAATTACTGGTGATTGTAAAATGCAAAATTTGGAAACAAAGAAGGATCAGTAGTTGGAAAATATAGCCTTGGTGAAGAAATGATGCAGGAGATGACATGATAGAATTTTGTAAGACCAACAACCTATTCATTGGAAATACCTTTTTTCAACAACATAAATGGCAAATATACATATGGACCTCGCCAGATAAAATACACAGGAACCAAATTGACTAAATCTGTGGAAAGAGACAGTGGAGAAGCTCAATATCATCCATCAGAATAAGGCCAAGGGCCAACTGTGGAACAGACCATCAATTGTTCATATACAAGTTCAAGTTGAAGCTGAAGAAAATTAAAACAAATCCACAAGAGCCAAAGCACAACTTTGTATCTCACCTGAATTTAGAGACCATTTCAAGAATAGATTTGACACATTGAACACTAATGACTGAAGACCAGACGAGTTGTGGGATGACACCAAGGACATCACACATGATAAAAGCAAGGGGGTCATTAAAAAGACAGGAAAGAAAATACTAAAATGGATGTTGGAAGAGACTCTGAAACTTGCTCTTGAACATAGAGTAGCTAAAGAGAACAGGAGAAATGATGAAGTAAAAGAGCTGAACAGAATATTTCAAAGGGTGGCACAAGAAAACCAAGTAAAATATTATTATGAAATGTGCGAAGACTTGGAGTTAGACATCCAAAAGAGAAGAACACACTTAGCATTTCCCAAGCTGAAAAAACTGAAGAAAAGACTCAAGCCTCGAGTTGCAATATTGGAGGATTCTATGGGCAAAATATTGAATGACACAGCAAGCACCAAAAGAAGATGGAAGGAATACATAATACCGAAAAGAACTGGTTGACGTTCAACCATTTCAGGAGTAGCAGACAATCAAGAACCAATAGTACTGAAGGATGAAATCCAAGCTGCACTGGAGGCATTGGCAAAAGACAAGGCACCAGGAATTGACAGAATACCTATTGAGATATTTCAACAAAAGAATGTTATGCTGGAAGCGCTCACTCTTCTATGCCAAGAAACTTGGAAGACAGTTACCCGGCCAACCGACTGGAAGAGATCCATATTTGTGCCCATTCAAAAAAAAAGAGCTCCAACAGAATGTGGAAATTATCGAACAATATCATTAATATTGCACACAAGTAAAAATTTGCAGAAGATAATTCAAAAGAGGTTGCAGCAGTACATCAACAGGGAACTGTCAGAAATTCAAGCCGGATTCAGAAGAAGATGTAGAATGAGGAATATCATTGCTGATAGATGGTTCTTGTCTGAAAGCAGTGAATACCATGAAAGACATTTAGCTGTGTTTTATTGACTCTGCAAAGTCATTCGACTGTGTGGATTATAACAAATTATGGTTAACATTGTGAACTCATGAGGAACCTGCACATGGACCAAGAAGTGGTTGTTTGAACAGAACAAAGGGACACTGTGTGGTTTAAAATCAGGAAAGGCATGCATCACGGTTGTATCCTTTCACCATCAGGAAAGCTGTGCATCAGGGTTGTATCCTTTCACCATGCTTATTCAATCTGTTTGCTGAGCAAATAATCTGAGAAACTGGGCTATATGAAGAAGAATGGGGTATCGGGACTGGAGGGAGATTCATTAACAACCTGTGATATGCAGATGACACAACCTTGCTTGCTGAAAGCAAAGAGGATGTGAAGCTCTTACTGATAAAGATCCAAGACTACAGCCATCAGTATGGATTACAGCTCATTATAAAGAAAACTAAAATCCTCACAATTAGACCAATAAGCAACATCATGATAAATGGAGAAAATATTGAAATTATAAAGGATTTCATTTTACTTGATCCACAATCAATGGCCATGGAAGCAGCAGTCAAGAAATTAAAAGGCACACTGCACTGGGCAAATCTGCTGCAAAAGTGTCAAAAAGCAAATATGTCACTTTGAGGACTTAGGTGTGCCTGACCCAAGCCATGATATTTTCAATCAGCTCATGTGCATGCTAAAGCTAGACAATGAATAAGGAAGACTGAAGAAATGATGCCTTTGAATTATGGTATTGGCAAAGAATATTGAATGTACCATGGACTGCCAGAAGAAGGAACAAATCTGTCTTGGAAAAAGTAAAGCCAGAATGTTCCTCAGAAATGAGGATGGTGAGACTTCATCTCATATACTTTGGACATGTTATCAGGAGAGATCACTGCCTGGAGAAGGCTATCATGCTTAGTAAAGTAGAGGGTCAGTGAAAAAGAGGAAGGATCTCGACTAGATGGATTGACATAGAGGCTGCAACAATGGGGTCAAACATAGCAACGATTGTGAAGAAGGTATAGGGTCGAGCAGTGTTTCATTCTGTTGCACATGGGGTCACTATAATTTGGAACCAACTCGATGGCACCTAATAACAACAACAACTTCTATTCCCCTTTTCCCTTTTCCATGGTAATACTGTTACACATGCTACATCTATTATTGTTACAAACTCAACATTACCATCTGCAATCATCTCCTTAGCACAATACAGTTTTGCTCCCACCCACCTTCTTTGTGCTTTAATTGGGAAATACATTCCACATATATTATCTTTCTATATGTTATAGGTTCAATATTATATTATATGCATTGTTTGATATAATTGCTTTTAAATCAGTTACGAGAATGAAGGAGAAAATGTGCACTTTTGCTGTGTTTTTAAAATAATTATGTAATTACGTTTAGTGGTACTCTTTTTTTTTTTTTTAATTACCATCTGAGGTCACTTGCCTTCAGCCTGAAAAACTTCCTTTTGTATTTCTTGTAAGGTAAGTCTGATAACAAGAAATTTTCTCTATTTTTATTTATTTGGGAAAGTCTTTATTTTCCTCTATTTTTGAAAAATGTTGGCTATAGGATCCTGTGTTGATAGTTTTTTTGGTGTTTGTTTTCATTTCTTTCTTTGAACAGTCTGAACATGTTGTCCCACTGCCTTTTGACCTCCAGTGTTTTTGCTGAGAAGTCAGTTGTTAATCATATTGGTTTTTTTTTTTTTTTAAACTATGAGTTTCTTTCGTCTTGCTGCTTTCAAGGTTTTCTCCATGTCTCTGACTTTCAGCATTTTTACTATGATGTGTCTATTCATGGATCTCTTTGTGTTTCCCCTGCTAGGAATTTGTTTAAGATTCCTGGATGTGTAAGTTATTGTTTTTCAATAAATTTTGAAAGTTTTCAGCCATTATTTCTTTGAATTTTTTTTTTTTTCCTGCTCCTTTCTTTCTCTCCTTTCCTTCTGGTTCTCCTATTATGTGTATGTTGGTGCACTTGATGGTAACCCACATTTTTCTGAGGCTCTGTTCATTTTTCTTCATTCTTTTTTCTCTCTATTCTTCAGCTTCCATGATCCCTATAGATCTATTTTCAAGTTCACTAATTCTTTCTTCTGCCAGTTCAAATCTACTCTTGAGTCCTTCTAGTGAATTTTTATATTTCAGTTATTGTACTTTTCAACGCCACAATTTTCACCTGGCTCTTTGACATAATTTTTATCTCTTTATTATATTATCTATCTGAAGCAATATTGTCATCATACTTTCCTTTACTTATTTAATCATGTTTTTCTTTAGTTTGGTGAATATATTTATAAAGAGTGTTTTTAAATATTTTTTCTGTGAAATCCTACATCTGATCACTTTCACAGGGAGTTTGTATTGCCTACTTCCCCCCTCTTCTTCCCAGTACATGGATTATACTTCCCTGTCCACCCCCATGGCTTGTAATTTTTGTTGTAAACTGGACATTTCATATAATATAGTGTAGAAACTTGGTACATCTTGCCTCTCATCCTGGTGCTTGTCATTGTTATTTGCTGGCTTATTTGGTGACTACCTGGATTATTTTGGAAACTTGGTGGTGCAGTGGTGAAGAACTTGGCTGCTAACCAAAAGGTCAGCAGTTTGAATCCACTGGCCGCTCCTTGGAAACCCTATGGGGCAGTTCTACTGTGCCTTACAGTGTTACTATGAGTCAGAATCAACCCAGCTGCAACGAGTTTGGTTTGGATTATTTTAGTGAAATCTACCACCCACACAGTGTTAAATCTTTGATTGTGTTCCTCATGGAGGGGTAGCTTTGGGTAAGAGAGTGGATTGGTAGAGCTCTTTCTCTCTTTCCCTGACTACACTCAGCTGTTAAACTCCACTAATTGCCAGCTAACTGCTGTATTGTTTTCAACAATACTGTGGGGCATAAATTGCTCTACAAACTAATCCAATCAAATTAGGGATCCTTTGAACCAGTAGTTTCTGAGGTTCATGTTTGATATTTTTCTGACTGCAAAATGACTCCTTTCAGCTGTCTTATTCTCCAATTCTCTCCCACAAACTAGCCAGCCTACAATCTGGACTACATCTTCCTTAAATCCACAAGTCTCCTCCTAACTACTTTTCACTACAACCTCCCCTGTTCATGTGAGTGCCCTTAGGTTTGAACTTCTCCATTCTCTTTTGCAAATGAAATCAATTCCTTTGTAAAACATTTAGAAGAGTTCTGTTTTCTGGCCTGCTTCTCCTTCTAGGTGAAATATCAAAGCTAGGGCTCTGGAATTGGGGGTTGACAATGACAAGCTTCTTTCTGAATGACATCCTTGTTCTAGGAGCTGAGGGTTAAGCTGTGTGGGGTTAACAGCTTGAAGTCCTCTTAGTATGGCTGTCCAGGCATGAACCCAATATCTCACAAGCTGAGCAAAGGCAATCAGGGCCCCAGTATTCTCAATGTGTCACATCCAAGGTAGAACCTCTGTTCTGTGAGTGGGGGCTGGGCACAAGAAAGGGACCCTCACCTCTGAACTGAACTCATCCAGGATATAGCTTCACCAGCAGATAGTTGGGGGCAAGGTGACACATGCTGAGGTTCTGCTCCTTCCAAGAAGAAATTTCCCTGACTGGGAGCTGGGGGAAGAGGGAGTCTTGTGTTCTTGCCTGCAGCAGTCTGGAGTGGAGTCTCCACCTCACTGAGCTGGAATGGGGGAGGACGGGAGTGGTTTTGTTTCAAATACCACAGACTCTCACCTTTCTTACCAAATTTTCATGGAGTTTCTTGAATAGATGCTTCTTCATTTGCTGTTTTCCCTTAGGACCATTTCCAGGTTTTGATATTTTTTTTTTTTTTGGCTGTGGTTTCTTTGTTTTTTAAACATTTTTTAACCAGTTTCACTGGGGAACAGGTCATTGAGCTCCTCTGTCATGCTGGAAGCCAGTCCCCCTCTAGTATATGTTCTTATAAGGTCCCTGGGTGGCAAAAAGGGTTTGCACTCATCTACTAGAACCTAAAGGGTCGGTGGTTCTAACCCACCCAGCTGTGCCACAAAAGAAAGGCCTGGCAATCTGCTTCCATAAAAATTACAGCCAAAAAAACTCTATGGGTCAGTTCTACTCTGTAATACATGGGGGTCACCATGAGTTGGAATCGACTCAATGGCAATGAGTTTGTTGTTGCTTTTTTTGTTTATATGTTCTTATACTGACATATTACTAAA
Organism: Trichechus manatus latirostris; assembly: GCF_000243295.1. Taxonomy (NCBI): domain Eukaryota; kingdom Metazoa; phylum Chordata; class Mammalia; order Sirenia; family Trichechidae; genus Trichechus; species Trichechus manatus. The sequence goes on along the minus strand of NW_004444079.1, from coordinate 6,143,869 downwards.
GAAGTTTAAAATGTCCATTTCTGGACTCTATTTTCCTCCAGATGACCTATCATCCCTCTTACATTTAGAAATCAGGTCCATCTGATTCCAAAGTGTTTCATATTATCCAGGGAATTGAAACCCCCAGACTAGAAGGTGACATCTGTCATTTTGAAATGGTAAGGATTGTTTTCCCAAGTTTGGCTGGGCCTGGTTTTTATGGGATCACTATAGCCAATGAACTTGCAAGCCTCTCATTGGTTCATTTTTAAATGTTGACACTGACAGGTAAAAAGAATGAAGTGAATGTTTATAAGAATTACATGCATCTCTGAGTGTTTATTTATTCGATCCTTTGGAAATTAATCTTAGCATTTCTACAACATGTAATGCTAAACACATGTCATTTATTTTGGACTTAATACAGTGAATGGAAATGTTTATGAGAATTAGAGCACTTCAGATCTGTCACAGGGATAGACTGTTGACACAATCTGCTTATGCCTTCTGAAACCTGTTTTTAGTCACAGACAACTATATGTTGTCCTTTCAAGAGTTCGATCACTGAAATTATTATTGTTGTGTCTGAGAATTTTAATTGTGTTTATAATACAATATGTGAATAAATAAATGAAATATGTTAATATTTTATTGTAACTGTTAAGATTTGCTAGAACAACATCCATTACGCTGGATACAACCAGTAGATTTTATTTCTTGTGCCAAGTCCTATTGATTCTTAATGACTGCTTGGGGTTCTGTGAGAAGAATTCTAAGGCCGAGTTTGATTTCAACAAGAAAGAGGGTCACATTTGATAAGAAATGTCTGCCACTGGTGTGGGTGATGGGGGTGGTTGGTCACTAGCTTCATATCGTCCAACTCTTCCCCAGAAGCAAAAATAATCAGTTTTATTGGGATATCTAGTGACCATTCAAAATTTCCAAAACTAGAGGTCACCTTTCCCTTCTGAACATGCTCATCTCTCTCTACTTGCATCTATCTCATGGCCCCACTGCCCTTCTAATTGTCCTTCCATGTAGTATACAATTCTCTGTTTGGCTTTTAGGGTACTTCATGATGTATCCACACCCCTCCTACACATTTTATATCCCATAGATCCTCTAGGCACGCTTTTTGTTCCAGTTAGTCATGTTTTCTTGTTGTTCTGAACAAAAATATAGATAATTTTGTCTCTTAGCATTTGCTTAAAGCTATCATCTCAGTCCTTTTTGCCTATTCAAATGCTATCCACCTTTTAAGATGTGGTATAAGTCCTTTATTTTCTATGAAATCCTTTCTGATTACTTTGACTCCTCTCCCCAACACTCCAAACCTTTATTTCCTAAAAATCTTGGGTTAGTTGAAGAAGACAGAAGCCATGTATCTTTCTTGAAACAAAAATGGATGAAATATCAAAAATTGGGTAGTGTTGTAAAGGTTGGAGGGAGGAGGGAGGAGAAAGCGCTAGCCAGGGCTTCTAAAAAGACTCACAAAACACCACAGAACTCATCCATCTGGGAAGCTGCTCCGTACGTCCAATTAGAAAGATGAGGAATTAAGAAAAAGCCACTGGAACACTTAGTACAAAAATTTAGGGATTAGGGGACTACTGCCATCATATCGATTGTTTCAAGAGCCACGTAATTCCTGCTAAAGCACACATGAGAGAAAAATGGATGTCCTGTGCCGAGCATCTTAGAAACTAGAGATCTAGAGACTGGGTCCTTGAACAATGCTGCACAAACCCCCATGCCTTGTGGCCATGCTTGCCTGCAGAAAACAGCAGATACCTGAAAAGGGGCACCACGCCCAGGGGCGCATTATCCAATAGGCAAGGTAAGCACGGTGCTTATCTTGCTTACCAGATCATCTGTAGTGAATAATTTCACTACAGATTAGTAAGTAAGCACAAGAAGCCTGCGCTTACCTTGCTTACTGGGTCGTCTGCCCCTGTCAAACCCACTGCCGTCAAGTGGATTCCGACTCATAGTGACTCCATAGGATTTCCAAGGCTGTAAATCTTTACGGAAGCAGACTGCCACATCTTTCTCCCATGCAGCTACTGGTGGTTTTAAACTGCCAAACTTTCAGTTAGCAGTCGATCACTTTACTCTGTCAAAATAAAACAAAAACCAAACCTGTTGCTATCAAGTCGATTCTGACTCACAGTGACCCCATACTGTGGCTATGAGCTGGAATCCACAAGATGGCAACTTAGTGAGATTGCTGACTGGTTGGGATCTATGCAAATTTATCACTCTCCAAGACATCAAGACTTTTCTAAGATTTTTTTATTCTAATAAGATTGGGGATAAATTCAGAATCATAGAAGATTTTCTATTTGTTCTTTTGATATTTTTTGAAAGAAGATAATGACAGAAATGGAATAGTTTTTTTATTCATGCCTGAATTTCCCTACAAAAAGAAAGAAAGAAAAAGACATAGCAACTAGGTTTAAAAAACCAAAGAGCCATGGAAAACATCTGCAACAAAACTAGAAGTCATAGTAACCTGATTAACCCCCAAATGTGTAGACACTAACCACCAACAAGTACAAGACCCACATGGAATTAGAATCTGTACAGGAGGAAGGAAGGGAAGGCAACTGGGTTCTGATGGCCTTGAGAGCATGAGGATCCCAAAATGTCAATAGTCACTGGAATTTGTGGAGACTCAATCTGAGAACAGCAGCCAAAAGTGGGAAGGATTCTGGAGGATCTAATTTGTGAGTGAATGCAAGGGACATTGATGCAATAATAACAGATGGTATTGAACCAGCCTAGACCTAAAACCTCTTGAAACTAACAAACTAAAACTTCACACTAAGCTTTGCTCCAAGACAAAGCATCGCATCGAAGAGAAACTTGTCGGAATATCACCCAGATTGAACAGGACTGGGACAATAGGAACCTAAGAAAGGGAAGATGCAGATAAAAGGAAGGGAGGGAGTCAGAAGAGTCAGATCTCGGAAAGTATGAGGCTATGCTTTTGATCACTTTGTTAAACTAAAGGAAAGAAAACTCAAGAGCCCTGAAACTAGAAATGCTATCCTGGCAACCCCTCCCTAATAAACCTTATTTTATATTTACACTGCAAAGGGTTGTCCACTTTGTACAGCAAAGAGCCTTACAGATCATGCTAAGGAGTTAGAGATTCATGCTGTAGGCAAGAGGCATTGAAAAATTGTAAACAGGGAAATGACAGGAGCGGATGTGCAACTTTTAAATATAACAAGTTGAGATGGATACGACAAATACAGTAGGTAGGTGCCCCACATCCATTCCACCCTCTTTCTGGTGTGCCTTCCTGTGTTGTAGATGTTAGAAAGTTAAAAACAACATCTCCCAGGTTCTTTTAGGTTCAAGCAATCAGGATCAGGTTCACTCATGCAAGATTTGGAAAACAGATATGTCAGCAGGGGTAGATTATCCAACAGGTAAGGTAAGCACGGTGCTTATCTTGCTTATCAGATCATCTATACTGAACAATCTCACGTTTTTTCACCACATCAGAGATTCTGTGTCTACATATGGCTGGTATCTGTCTCTCTCCCAACCCCAAAGCACCTTCCTAAAAATTACCAAACAAACAAAAAAAGGAATAAAGGAAGGGAGAAAAAGAGGAGAAAGAAAGGAAAAGGAAGAAAGAACAAGAACTCTCTTAGCAAAAGGAAACCATTCTTTATACAACTGAACACACACTCATTCACCAAAGAGAGATAGGCTAAGATCTCTAAGTTCTTGCTTCAGCTTCAGGTACAGGATTTCTGATGATGCTGATTTAGTGTTTGGCAGTCCATATCGTGAAGTTCAACTCATCAACACACTTATATCAAATCATGACAAAAGAAAAGAAGAAGGAAGAATTTATTACACCACATGGAAATAAATACAGATAAAGGTTATTTTTTTTTCTATAACTGGTTATGACTCTGTAGCTAATTTTTATCATTTCCTTTCTCCATTATCTATTTCATATTTCCTCTATATGGTTGCTATGAATAGGAATCCACTCAATGGCGACAGGTTTTGTTTTTTTTGGTTGACTTAAGTAGTGCCTCAACTAGTTAGGATTATTTGCTGGGTGAGGTGGTATATATGATCCATGCCTTCCTTTCTAACGGAAGTGAGCTGTCGATTATCTTGCATGTAGAGATTTCTATGAATTTGTACCACTTCAGAGGATAACATGAGATGCCCCAGGAGATCACCTGAGTTTATTCCTTCTTCTTCCCTGCTCCCCTTTTACAGCAGCAATCTTATTCCATTTTGATAGTAAGAATCAACAATCCAAGCTAACATTACTCAATCTTATTTTTTTTTTGGCATGTTCTCCCAGGAGCATGAAAAATTCAAAACACCCAGGAGGCAATTATAACTTACATTTCAGTGGAATCATTTTTGTGTTTTTTGATATAAACGTTCCTTTCTTGAGAAGTAAGATAGTATAGTGGTTAATTTGATTGAACTTAAACTGCCTTGGTTAAATTCCAGCTCTACCACTTGGCAGTTCTCTGAACTCAGTTTCCCAATCTGCAAAACGTGGACAATAATAGTACTTTCCTCATATGTTTGTTATAATGAGTAAATATGTCATTACATATAAATCATATAAAACAGTGTCGAGCACGTAAGGGTTCATTAAATATTAGCTATTATCACTGACTGCTAAACAAGCAGAACACAATTAAGGACAGGAAACAAAAAAAACAATCAAAGGGTTCACTAGACATTACATGAGACTTGCACAACCCCTAGCTCCTCACACATACACATTTTTACATCTTCATTTCTGGACCCTGGAATTCTGTTAATAGGAGAATTAGTACCATATATTTGTTGCGTAGTCAAAGAATATATATTACCCTGCACAATGTACGCTAGTCTCTCAAGATTATCTTGCAACTGGCACTGATTTTTACAAAGATGCATATCCTTGTTCACTAAGGCCATTATTTCTGGAATATGATAGAATACAATGAATAACATTGGTATTTGACCCATTATCTTAATTATTTTCTGTAAAATGAATTATCTGATTAGAAATAACTTGTGGGTTATCATAATGACATATAAGACATTTATTTGGACCACAGATGTTGGACCACAAAATCATGTTGAGCAAGGAAAGCAAATCCCAAGCCAGAGTAACTTTCTCTTCCAAGGGGGCAAAGCATTGCTCCTTCATAGTGGAATGGTTTAATGTAATCAATCTGCCATCAGAGGCTAGCTAGTCGCTTTGAAATACAATACTATATCAGCAGCTAGAGTTGGTTATTACTTTTGCAAATTGTTTGAGGAAAGTCCTTATTCTTAGCCCCTATAGCTATCAATCATCCTTGGTTACATGGTTACATGGACCTGATGTTACATATGTGAAATAGCACTACATATTATTCATTTATTCAGAACATAGACTGTACTCTGAAGGATGGAATTCCAATACTAATCTCACTTTGTTCATGAGAACATCGAGTAATGTTTTAGTTTTGTATTGCTGCCATACCAAATTACCACAAATCTGATGTCTTAAAACACGAATTAATTAGATAGGTCAGAAGTTCAACGTGGGTCTCACGTGGCTAAAATCAAGGTGTTAGCAGGACTGTTTCTTTCTAGAGACTCTAGAGACTCTAGGGCAGAATCCATTTCCTTGACCGTTCAAGTTGTTAGCATAAATCAGTTCCTTGTGACTGTAGAACTGAGGTCCTTGTTAGTTGTCAGCTAAGGGCTATTCTCAGCTTTTAGAGGTTGCCCCACATTCCTTAGCTCATAACCCCCTTCACTCATCTTCAAAGGCAGCAAAGGTGGGTTGAGTCCCTTTCACACTTTGACTCTCTCCTGCCACTTCTTCTGTTATAATTCTCTGACACTTCTGCCAGGAAATGTTCTTCACTTTTAAGGGGTCATGTGATAAGATTGGACCCACTATGATAATATAGGATAATCTTCCTATCTCGAGATCCATAACCTTAATCATATCTGCAAAGAACTCTTTTGCCATGTAACATAAACACATTCACAGTTTCCAAGGATTAGGGCATGGACATCTCTGGAGGGCCATTATTAACCTACCATAAGCAAACACTGCAATGACTAGAGAAGAAGGATGACTAATATCTACCTGATTCTCTTAAGTAGGAAACTTTAGATAATTATTCAAATGGGAGACACTATTATCATACAAATCCTCAAAGTTTGCTCCTTCCAACTCCCTAACCATCTGGTTAACCCATTAGAAACTACCTAGAACCTTAACTCAGGTCATCACTCTTTCCAGGAAAAGTGTAAAAAGAGATGTACTGGTCAAAGGAGGCAGCCCTGGTGGCGCAGTGGTTAAGAATTTGGCTGCTAACCAAAAGGTCAGCAGTTAGAATCCACCAGTAGCACCTTAGAAACCCTATGGGGCAGTTCTACTGTGTCCTATAGGGTCGTTACGAGTTGACATCAACTCGACAGCAACAGGTTTAGGTTTTTTTGGTCAAAGTAGAGTTAAGATATCTCTGAGGTAAGTCATAAAAGAGTATACTTCTCCCATCAAGTAGAAGAAAATTGCTTCTGATGTCCTCTATTTGTTGAAAATTGATGGAAAAAAGTATTTGTCAGATTACTAACTCCATACTCAATATCAAGGGCTCTGCTGAGTTTCTCTAATAGGAAGACCATGAAAGGAAAAGCACCTTCAATTAGATTCATACATTATTAAGCTCACAATAATCCACAGCCACTTTCCAAGGCTCATCTATTCTTGGCAGTGGTTAAACCAAAGAACAAAATGGGCATGTGAATAGGAATTATTACTCCTGCATTTTTCCAAATATTTAATGGTGACACTGGTTTTCATGATCCTCATAAAGATATGGATAAATTTTGATTTATTATTTTGGCAGAAAGCAGAAAGTGTAGATGCTTTCTCTTGGCCCTTCCCACCATGCTATCCCTTCCTCCACTGATAAAGGGGATTATGTGAAGATTGTGTTTGAGTAAATTTATTCCATTAATTAAGACATGAGTTTGGAGTTCACTAGGTTTACCACCATGAAGTGACTTAGGTCAGATTTTGTGGTTTACCTGTCTCTCATAAGCCTCCATTCTTACTGTTAGATCACTGTGATATTCTGTGGGTATCTAAGCAGTGGTATCTAGGTTTGCAGCAAGATTGTATTCTTTCTCATCATACTTTTTCAGTCTGTATCCTGAGCAAATTAGTCAAGAAGCTGGACTATATGAAGAAGAACACAGCATCAGCATTGGTGGAAAACTCATTAACAAACTGCGTTATGCAGATGACACAACCTTGCCTGCTGAAAGCAAAGAGGACTTGAAGCACTTACTGATGAAGATCCAAGACTACAGCCTTCACTATGGATTACACCTCAACATAAAGAAAACAAAAATCCTCACAACTGGACCAATAAGCCACATCATGATAAACGGAGAAAATATTGAAGTTGTCAAGGATTTCATTTTACCTGGATCAACAATCAAGGCTCATAGAAGCAATAGTCAAGAAATCAAATGACATATTGCATTGGGCAAACCCGCTTTAAAGTATTAAAAAGCAAAAACGTTCCTTTTATGTCTAAGGTACACCTGACTTAATCCATGTTATTTTTAATCACCTCATATGTATATGAAAGCTGGACAATGAAAAAGAAATACTGGAGAAGAATTGACACATTTGCATTATAGTGTTGGCATTGAATATTGAATATCCCATGGACTGCCAGAAGAATGAACAAATCTGTCTTGAAGGGAGTATAGTCAGAATGCTCCTTAGGAATGAGGATGGGGAGACTCCATCTCACTTACTTTGGGTATGTTTTCAGTAGGGTTCAAGCCCTGGAGAAGGACATCATGCTTGTTAAAGTAGAGGGTCTGTGAAAAAGAGGAAGATCCTCAATGAGATGGATTAACACATTGGTTGCAACAATGGGCTCAAACATAGCAACGAGTGTGAGGATGGCGCAGAACTCGGCTATGTTTCATTCTGTTATTTATAGGGTTGCTGTGAGTTGCAGCCAACTTGATGGCACCTAACAACAAAAGGCATTAGTATCAGTTCAGGCCTGATGTCCAATATACATAAAAGGTTTGGATATTTACCTTTCTCAGAGAGTAGTTACCTTAGTAAATAGTCACAGATCCCTTTGGAGAAAGATAGGAGAAAGATTCTAAGTATGAACTTGGGTATTTTTGCAGGATCAAGTGTGTCCAGCTTTCCTTTCATTCCGGGGTCTTGAGTTTTTGAACTTAGGTCTAAGAATTAGATGAAGATCCATGACCATCATAACATGGTGGTAGTTAAAGTCAGTCCTCTGCTTACTCAGGTATATCCATCAAACAGGACTTCAGTGGGTACGGTAGAGAAAGCATGTTGACAAATACTTCCTATTCCCCGTTCATTTCCCTGCCCTCTCATAGGTAAGTGGTGCCATGTAAGTAGTTTTTCCCAATGGGCTTTGAGCAGAAGTAACATGTATCACTTCTGGGATGAAGCCTAGAAGAGCACATGTGAGTTTCCTGTGTGCTCTATTCCCCTGCAATGGCAACTTTGGACTCAGATCACAAGAATGAAGTAGACTAGGTCTCTAAGACACTGAATGTAACTCAGTCATACAGACCTAGGGCAGATTTTGTGTGAATGAGAAATAAGCTTTTGTGTGCTAACCCACTGAGTCTTGGGGATCATTTTATTAGCAAAAAAACAAACCAGCCTACCCTGACTAATTCTGAGGGGAACACACCATTTCAGTCAAAGGATCACATGAGCAATCAACAACTATCAATGATATCATGGATTAGACCATTCTAATTTCCGTAATGGTACCTCTGCCTGTTATGGTAATCAAACTCAATCTACCTCTGCCAGTTATCTTTCTGCTTGTTTTTTAATCCATCCTGGAATCTTTATATCACATGGAAATCAGAGAGACCATTTTAACTGCAGTATCTTTCATCACCACAACTTGCCTGTCAGTTTGTTGTACTGTGGTGGCTTGCATGATGCTGTGATACTGGAAGACATGCCACTGGTCTTTCAAATACCAGCAGGGTCAACCATGGTGGACAGGTTTCAGCAGAGCTTTCAGACTAAGACAGGCTAGGAAGAAGGACCTGAAGATCTACTTCTGAAAACCTCATTGGCCAGTGAAAACCTTATAAACGGCAGTGGAACATTGTCTGACATAGTGTCAGAAGATGAGTCCCTCATCTTGGAAGGCACTCAAAATATGACTGGGGAAGAGCTGCCTCCTCAAAGTAGTGTATACCTTAATGATGTGGATGGAGTAAATCTTTCAGGATCTTCATTTGCTGATGTGGCACAACTCAAAATGAAAAGAAACAGCTGCAAACATCCAATAATAATTAGAATGTAGAATGTACGAAGTATGAATCTATGAAAACTAGAAGTTCTCAAAAATGAAATAGAATGCATAAAGATATCCTAAGCATTAGTGAGCTGAAATAGACTGGTATTGGCCATTTTGAATCAGACAATCAAATGGTCTACTATACAGGGAATGACAAATTGAAAAGGAATGGCATCACATTCATTCTCTAAAAGAACATTTCAAGATCTATCCTGAAGTACTATGCTTTCAATGATGGACTAATATCCATATGTCTACGAGGATGACCAATTAATACCACTATTATTCAAATTTACACACCAACCAATAATGCCAAAGATGAAGAAACTAAAGATTTTTATCAACTTTCTGCAGTCTGAAATTGATCCAACATGCAATCAAGATATATTGATAATTACTGGTGTTTTTGGAATGTGAAAGTTAGAAACAAAGAAGAAGGATCAGTAGTTGGAATATATGCTCTTTGTGATAGGAATAATGCCAGAGACTGCATGATATAATTTTGTAAGACCAACCACCAATTCATTGGAAATACGTTTTCGCAACAACATAAATGGTGACTATACACGTGGACCTTGACAGATGGAATAAACAGGGTTCAAATCGACTACATTTCTGGAAAGAGACGATGGAGAAGCTCAATATCATCAGTCAGAACAAGGCCAGGGGCCGACTGGAACAGACCATCAATTGCTCATATGCAAGTTCAAGTTGAAGCTGAAGAAAATTAAAACAAATCTATAAGATCCAAAGTACAACCTTGAGTACATCCCACCTGAATTTAGAGACCATCTCAAGAATAGATTTGATGCATTGAACTAATGACTGAAGACCGGATGAGTTGTGGGTGACGTCAAGGATATCAGACATGAAGAAAGCAAAACATCATTAAAAAGACAAGAAAGAAAGAAAAGACCAAAATGGCTATCAAAATAGAATCTGAAACTTGCTCTTGAATGTAAAGTAGCTAACAGAAGAAATGATGGAGTAAAAAATCTGAGCAGAAGATATCAAAGGGTGGCTTGAGAAGACAAAAGTAAAGTATTATAATGAAATGTGCAAAGACTGGAGTTAGAAAACCAAAAGTTTTGGTTTTGAGAAGGCTCGACATTTCTCAAGCTGAAAGATCTGAAGAGAAAATTCAAGACTTGAGTTGCAATTTTGAAGGATTCTACGGACAAAATATTGAACGACGCAGGAAGCATCAGAAGAAGATGGAAGGAATACATAGAGTCACTGTACCAAAAAGAATTGGTCGATGTTCAAGCATATCAGGAGGTAGCATATGATAAAGAATCTATAGTATTGCAGAAAGAAGTCCAAGCTGTACTGAAGACATTGGCAAAAAACAAGATTCCAGGAATTAATGGAATATCAATTAGGATATTTCAACAAATGGATGCAATGCTGGATGTGCAGACTCATCTATGCCAAAAAATTTGGAAGACAGCTACCTGGTCAACTAACTGGCAGAGATCCATATTTGTGCCCATTTCAAATAAAGGTGATCCAACAGAATGTGGAAATCATAAAACAGTATCATTAACATCACACACAAGTAAAATTCTGCTGAAGATAATTCAAAAGAGGTTGCAGCAGTACATGGACAGGGAACTGCCAGAAATTCAAGCTGGATTCAGAAGAGGATGTGGAATGAGGGGTATAATTATTGATGTCAGATGGATCTTGGCTGAAAGCAGTGAATACCAGATGATGTTTACCTGTGTTTTACTGACTATGCAAGACATTTGACTCTGTGGATCATAACAATTACGGATAACATTGCTAAGAATGGGAATTCCAGAACACTTAATTGTGCTTATGTAGAAACTGTACACAGACCAAGAGGCAGTCATTTAAACAGAACAAGGGGATACTGTGTGGTTAAAATCAGGAAATGTACGTGTCAGTGTTGTACCCTTCCACCATATTTATTCAATCTGTATGCTGCGCTAATAATCTGAGAAGTTGGACTATATGAATAGAACATGGCATCAGGATTGGAGGAAGACTAATTAACAACCTTCCATATGCAGATGATACAATCTTGCTTGCTGAAAGGGAAGAGGACTTGAAGCACTACTGATGAAGATCCAAGACTATAGCCTTCAGTATGTATTACACCTCAACATAAAGAAAACAAAAATGCTCACAACAGTACCTATAAGCAACATCACGATAAATGGAGAAAATCTGACATTTTCAAGGATTTCATTTTACTTGGATACGTAATCAATGCCCACGGAAGCAGCAGTCAAGAAACTAAATGACATATTGCACTGAACAAATCTGCTGCAAAAGACCTCTTTAAAGTGTTAAAAAGCAAAGACGTCACTTTGAGGACCACAGCGTGCATGACTCAACCCATGGTGTTTTCAATTGCTTCATATGCATGTGAAAGCTCGACAATAAATAAGCAAGATCAAAGAAGCATTGATGCCTTTGAATTATGGTGTTGGTGAAGAATATTGAATATACCTGAACTGCCAGAAGAACGAACAAATCTGCCTTGGAAGAAGTACAGCCAGAATGCTCCTTAGATGTGAGGTTGGCGAGATTTCTTCTCACATACTTTGGACGTGTTATCAGAAGAACCAGTCCCTATAGAAGGATATCATGCTTGGTAAAGTAAGGGTCAGTGAAAAAGGAAAACCCCCCAACAAAACAGATTGACACAATGGCTGCAACAATGGGTCAAATATAGCAACGAGGGTGGTGTCATGATGGCAGAATGGTCAGATGCTTCCTGTTGCTCCATTTATAACAAAGACTAGAAAAAGCAAATTAATTGATTATATATGACAATCCAGGAGCTCTGATCATCAAAGACAAAGCTGAAGAGTCAGAATGAGTGGCAGGGGGAAGGAGAGACAAATTCAAAAGCAGCGAAGAAGCGCCAGTGGTGAAGTTACCAGCACCCTGCTGGCTAGCTCGGCCAGCACACGTGGGCTGAAGTGAGCAGTAGCATTCAGGATATGTCTCACCACCTCAGGAGAGGTGGGGTGGTGGAAAGTCTGCATAAGTCTTTGGAGCTGTGTGGAAGCCACACTGGACCTGCGAAAGTTAAGTGCAAGTGTCTAACCTACTGTATGGAGTGAAAATAACCCCTCCCCCTCTGAGGCTTTCACAGTGGAGAAGTGCCTTTTTCCCTTCACCCCCACCCCCACCCCACTCTGCTCTGACATCAGTCCAACAGTATTCAACAACTGCCACATCCCCTAAGCCCAAACTCAGGGCTATCCGTACCCAAACCAGTCTCACAGATTAAAAAAACCACACCCCCTAAGCTGGGAACTCAGGGCAGACCATGCCCCTTTGCCTAGGCACTGGCATAAGGGGTCCACGGACTGGTAGTGACATTCACTCCTGCCTAGACTTGTGTGGCTGATTCAACACCACATGCCGTCACTAGCATGAAACAAGAGGGGATATACCTGAAGCCTATTTTCAACTGCAGCAGCTAATGATTTGCAGATTTATGACATTTGACACTGCCATGCCCATTAATTAGGGACCTCACCCACCCTCATTAGGGGCCTGAGGGCTGGTGGTATCACCCACTCAATCTAGCCACCCATGACAGGGATCTGAGAGTAAGTTGTGCTTCCCAGTCCACCCAGCCAACAGCATCATGTGCCCAAGAACCAGCTGCAAAACCTACCCCTCTACGCGCTCTAGGGGACAGGGCCATGCCCTTCACCCAGACACCCAGGGGCAGCCATCAACCCCCTGCCTTGCTCCACACATAGCCCTTACTGCAACCAGATACCTGTGCCTGCCCCTGCCCATCTAGGACTGTACATGAAATTCTTCACCACATACTCGGTGACTGATGACCTGGACACCTGTGCCACATCCTCACAAGAAAAGTGAACAGACTTCTGGGTTCACATACCTAGTGGCTGCTCTAACCACCTGTAGACAGGATGTGAGAGCTTCAAAGACACTAATAACCAAAGTGGCTCACACGCCCAGCCTACTTGGGTATATCAAAACAAAACAAAAACTAGGACACAGTAAGGAAACATACAAAAAATAAACATAATAACTCAGAGACAAGAGGCAATGTCAAATCACATAAAGAAGCAGGTCGAGATGGCAAGCAACCAAAAAAAGAAACAGGAAACCTTCCGGAGGAACATAAGGTCTTGGAATTACTGGAGACAGAATTCAAAAGATTAATATACAGAGCTCTTCAAGAGATCAGGAAGGAGATCAGAGAAAACTCAGACCAAACCAAGGAACACACAGACAAAGCAGCAGAGGAACAATATAAGAACAGAACAACAAATATAACAGGCTGCTAGAAACAACAGAAAGACAGCACTTAGAAATCCAAAAGATTAACAATAAAATTTCAGAATTAGACAACTCAATAGAAAGTCATAAGAGCAGAATTGAGGCAATGGAAATCAGAATTAGTGATTGAAGACAAATCCCTTGATGCCAATTTGTTTGAGGAAAAATCAGAAAAAGGTAAAAAAAAAAAAAAAAAGAAGAAGAAATCCTAAGAATTATGTGGGACACTATCAAGACAAAAATCACTAGATTGGAGTACGAGAATGGGGGGGGGGGTTGGTAACAGAAAATATAGAAAGAATTGTTGAAGATTTGCTGGCAGAAAACTTCCCTGATATCACAAAAGATGAGAAAATATTTATCCAAGAAGCTCAAAGAACCCCACACAGGGTAGATTCCAAAAGAAAGTCACCAAGACATATTACAGTCAAACTTGCCAGAATCAAAGATAAAGAGAGACTCTTAAGAGCAGCTAGGGATAAATGAAAACTCACCTACATATGAGAATCAATAAGACTAAGCTCTGACTACTCAGCAGAAACCATGCAGGCACGAAGGCAATAGGATGACATATATAAAGCCTTGAAGAAAAAAAATTGCCAGCCAAGAATTATATATCCAGCAAAACTGTCTCTCAGATACGATGGCAAAATTAAAGCATATCCATGCTCTACATTCTACCTTGGTGAGTAGTGTCTGGGGTCTTAAAAGCCTGCAAGTGGCCATCTAAGATACTCCACTGGTCTCATCCCTTCGGGA
>NW_004444079.1:6126456-6128692 GCF_000243295.1 Trichechus manatus latirostris | reverse complement strand
AAATAAAAATAAATAAATAAATAAAAATAAAAACAACAACAACAAAAAAAAATCAGAGCATTTCCAGATAAAGAGAATTTGTAAAAACCAAACAAAGATTACAAGAAATAATACAGAGAGTCCTCCAGTTAGAGAACTAAAACTATCAGATAACAAACCAAGACTAGAACACAGGACAGAAGAACCGGATATCAACCCAGATAAGGAAGTCGCAAAAACAAGTCAAAGCTAAAAGACTGAAAATAGGGAAACAGAAAGGTCAATATGTAAAAGATGACAAGGTTAAGACAGAAAGAGGGACTAAATAGTGTACTCATAGAACTTCCATATGGAGAGGAAATTAAGGTGATAACAAGAAATAAAAGATTAGTTTAAATTTAGAAAAATAAAGATAAATTTTAAAGTAATCACAAAGGAAGCTAACAAATCTACCCATCAGAATAAAAAAGAAGAAAAATATAAAGACTCAGCAAATACAAAATCAACAATAATAAAAAAGATGAAAAGAAAATATATAAAGAAAAATTACTCAGCATAGAAAATTAAGTGGAACAAAGAAACTGCCAACACCACAAACAATACATCAAAATGACAGCAGTAAACTCGTACCTATCAATAATTGCACTGAATGTAAATGGACTAACTGCACCAATAAAGAGACAGAGTGGCAGAAGAGATAAAAAATATGATCAGTCTATATGCTGTCTACAAGAGACCCACCTTAGACTCAAAGAAACAAACAAACTAAAACTCAAAGGATGGAAAAAAATATACCAAGCAAACAACAACCAAAAAAGAGCAGGAGTGGCAATATTAATCTCTAACAAAATAGACTTTAAAGCAAAATTCATCACAAAAGATAAGGAAGGACTGTATAATGATCAAAGTTTCAATACACCAGGAGGACATAATCAGAGTAAATATATACTCATCAAATGAGGGCTTCAAAATACATAAAACAAACTCTAACAGCATTGAAGAGAGAAATTGCTCCATAATAATAGCAGGAAATTTCAACACACCACTTTCGGCTAAGGACAGAGCATCTAGAGAGAAACTCAGTAAAGACATGGAAGATCTAAATGCCACAATCAATCAACTTCACCTCATAGACATATACAGAACCCTCCATACAACAGCAGCCAAGTATATATTCTTTTCCAATGCACATGTAACTTTCTCCAGAATAGACCATATTTTAGGCCACAAAGCAAGCCTTAATAGAATCCAAAACGCTGAAATATAGCAAAGCATCTTTTCTGACGATAAAGCCATAGAAGTAGAAATCAATAACAGCAAGAGCAAGGAAAAAAATCAAATACAGGGAAACTGAAGAACACCTTGCTCAAAAATTACTGACTTATACAAGAAATCAAGAACAGAAATTCATACAAATTAATAGAATTAAATGAGAATGAAAACACATCTTACTGGAACCTTTGGAACACAGCAAAAGAAGTGCTTAGCGGTCAATTTATAGCAATAAATGCACACATCCAAAAAGAAGAAAGGGTCAAAATCAAAACATTAACCCTACAACTCAAACAAATAGCAAAAGAACAGCAAAAGAAGCCCTGGGGCACCAGAAGAAAAGGAATAATAAGAATTAGAGAAGAAATAAATGAAGCAGAGAATAGAAAAACAATTCAAAGAGTCAACGAGACTGAAAGTTGGTTCTTTGAAAAGACCAACAAAATTGACAAACGATCGGCCAAGCTGACAACAGATAAACAGGAGAGGAAACAAATAATGGGAATGAGATATGAGATGGGTGATGTCACAACAGATCCAACTGAAGTAAAAAGGATCTTAACAGAATACTAAGAAAAACTGCACTCCAACAAAATTTGAAAATCTAGATGAAATGGATAGATTTCTAGAAACACACTGCCTACCTAAACTAACACAAATCGAGGTAGAAAAACTAAATAAACCCATAACAAAAGAAGAGATTGAAGAGGTAATTAAAAAAAAACTCCCAACAAAAACAAAAGCCCTGGCCCTGATGGCTTCACTGGAGAATTCTACCAAACTTTCAGAGAAAAGTTAACACTAGTACTATTAAAGGTATTTCAGAGCGTAGAAAAGGAAGGAATACTCCTAAACTCATTCCATGAAGCCAGCATAACCCTGATACCAAAACTAGGTAAAGACACCACAAAAAAAGAAAATTACAGGCCAGTATCCCTCATGAACACAGACACAAAAATCTTCAACAAAATTCTAGCCAGTAGCA